>NC_064561.1:111285697-111585697 GCF_937001465.1 Orcinus orca
TGATTTTTCCCTGTTGAAATAGATTCGAAAAGTATATTTTGCTTTTGTTGTAAATTTTATCAAAAACATATTGTTGAAGAAAGATTTCTAGAAACACAAATAGGTGTATACCACTATACAAATATTTTCCTTTTTAAATACAACCATCACTCTTAATCTGATGCTGTATCTCTCTCACCTTCCCCGTCACCCTCTGCTCCCACACATACCAGTTGAAGGTGAATGCATCTTTTTAAGGCAATTTGAAGAGCACTTGAATTAGAGCTCATCATTTTTTCCCCTTCAGTTCTGGAGCTCTTTATCATTGCCATAGAAGGCCTTGGTAAATGGCTTCCCTGTAGCATTTGATCATCTCTCTGGCTATACAGTCCAAGCATTTCTTTTTAACATTGGTCATTATTACTATGAAGACCAAAAATCCATTATAATTTTTTATTGTTATGATAATTATTACCACTATTACAATTTAATTATTAAATAATTTAGAGATTCTGTGGTTCTCGAACTTTAGTGTCCTAGTGTGTTTAGGAATGCTGATATAGGTGTATGAAAACCACACTGCAAGAAACTCCACTTTAAGGGCTCCAATAACTCGTTAAAATGTGATTATTTTTATAACAAGACTGGAAAAATTAACCATTTTACCAATTCAATTCAAAAATATCTGCTCCCCTGAACTACTGAATTATGTACAATACAATTAGATACACAAGAGATTTAATACTTAATTTTGAGGCAAAAATAGAATATAAAATGTACCTTATCTTTACTTTTAAAGAAATCATTTATTCTACATATGTTCCTCTATTATGAGCAAGGCCTCATTGTATACACTTGGGGTTTCACAATGAATAATACAGACTCCCTGGTATCAAGAAAATTATAGATTAGCTGACAAAGATGAATATAAATAAATAATGTGAATAAATTATGTCAAATATGTAAAAATATGTCAAGATGTACAGCTTTTTCTAGCATATATCTTGCATATATATCTAAATTTAAAAAAATGTAGACCAACCTCTGTAAAGGCAGGAATCATATTAGTTTTGTCCCTCTCTGTATCTCTAGCGCCTAATAAAACATACAAGAAATAAATATTTGTCTAAGGAATATTATAGTACGAAAAATGAAATGAAATGGATTTCTCCAGAAAAAAATTAATTTATGCACCCAATTAATAAAACTCTAGTAAGATATATTCCTAAATAAAGATAAGACAGACATCTTTTGGTCCAGGAAGAGCATATTTTTACCATTGTCACACCTGCTTTTGAAGATTGGGAATGTTAATGCTATATACAGGTAACTTAATGTTCAGGAAGTCTCCAAGTCCCTAGCGGGAAACTTTGTGAGAAATACTTTGTTACTTATGATCAGGTTCCTGAATTTTGCATTGACAACTTGAAAAAGATTACAATGACTGCATCCTGGGAAGAGCAAAATGACATAGTCTTTGCAAGGTTTCCCACTTGAGAGGACAGTGACAACCCTTGGGGAGAGGGATAAATGCACAGTTCTGTGAAAGTTCACAGGAGGAGGAAAATTCTCAGTTTCTTTATTTCCTAACCATATATTTCCTGGGGCTTGTGTAGCATTTATATGTTTTCTATAATTCAGGCCCCTACTTAGGTAACATATGTAACTGGAAACTACAAATTTAGAAGAAACTACAACTTTCTATAATTCTAAATTAGGAAGTTTATTTTAGATTCTATAGTCTCTATGATCAGGATGTTTCATTGACTAGTTTCACAGGACACAATTCGCTTCCCCTTTAATATGAGTCTTACAGCCTTATTTAGGGATGTGAGGGGAGGGGAAAACTCCAAATAATTCAGTAATATAGGGATTCCATTAACAAGCCATATCCATTTTTATGTGTATAAATATATTTTTAAATTTTTTTTCCTAACTTTTATTTTTTTAACATCTTTATTGGAGTATAATTGCTTTACAACGTTATGTTAGTTTCTGCTGTATAACAAAGTGAATCAGCTATATGTATACATATATCCCCATATCTCCTCCCTCTTGTGTCTCCCTCCCTCCCACCCTCCCTATCCCACCCCTCTAGGTGGACACAAAGCACCGAGCTGATCTCCCTGTGCTATGCGGCTGCTTCCCACTAGCTAGCTATAATACATTTGGTAGTGTATATATGTCCATGCCACTCTCTCACTTCATCCCAGCTTACTCTTCCCCCTTCCCATGTCCTCAAGTCCATTGTTTATGTCTGCGTCTTTGTTCCTGTCCTGCCCCCAGGTTCTTCAGAACCATTGTTTTTTAATTCCATATATATGTGTTAGCATACGGCATTGGTTTTCTCTTTCTGACTTCCTTCACTCTGAATGTACGTCCATCCACCTCACTACAAATAACTCAGTTTCGTTTGTTTTTATGGCTGAGTAATATTCCATTGTATATATGTGCCACATCTTCTTTATCCATTCATCTGTCGATGGACACTTAGGTTGCTTTCATGTCCTGGTTATTGTAAATAGAACTGCAATGAACATTGTGGTACATGACTCCTTTTGAATTATGGTTTTCTCAGGGTATATTCCCAGTAGTGGGATTGCTGGATCATATGGTAGTTCTATTTTTAGTTTTTAAGGACCCTCCATACTGTTCTCCATAGTGGCTGTATCAATTTACATTCCCACCAACAGTGCACGAGGGTTCCCTTTTCTCCACACGCTCTCCAGCATTTATTGTTTGTAGATATTTTGGTGATGGCCATTCTGACTGGTGTGAGGTGATATCTCATTGTAGTTTTGATTTGCATTTCTCTAATGATTAGTGATGCTGAGCATCCTTTCCTGTGTTTGTTGGCAATCTGTATATCTTCTTTGGAGAAATGTCTATTTAGGTCTTCTGCCCATTGTTGGATTGGGTTGTTTGTTTTTTTGATATTGAGCTGCATGAGCTGCTTGTATATTTTGGAGATTAATCCTTTGTCAGTTGCTTCGTTTGCAAATATTTTCTCCCATTCTGAGGGTTGTCTTAGGAAACCATAAACAAGGCGTATTAATTTTTAGTGCAGAGAAAACTGCCAAAGAGCAGGAACTGTAATTATAAGAGCATGATTATCCTCCTATTTGTTTCTGAGAATTTATAAAAATATATGAACTCTCTTCACAGAAATCAAATACTTGTTTGTGACATAGGTAACATTCTACATGCAGGGGTACTCTGACTTCATGTTGCCCAATTGTGGACCTCTAAAACCTCTATCCAGTAGACTGACAAAAGAAGAAATCTTGAGATAGGCCTTACCTAAATACCCATCCACTTAAAAAGACTAAGGATATAATGGGATTATAGCTCAGCGTGAAATAGGGCTCTGGCAAGAAACAGATGGTATAACCAAACTGAGCAATTGAAGAAAGTTTGTCAAAGGGAGTATTTAAGACATCCGGCAGATTTTTGGAAAACCAGCCAGTGATAATGCAGTAAACTGAGGCTTGAAAAAGGAAGGTTTGGAGAACTGGGAAGTCTTCACCAAAGCTAGCCTGATGGGATAAGGGGAGGGGGATGTTACCTGTACACAGAGAGGGTATCTTTATGGAGAGAATCACTTCATGGAAGCTGTGGACTTCAGCAGAGATGCAGTCAACCCACAGTGACCTAAGAAGAGGGACCTGGAGAATAAATGTCTCCATCCATCCATTCTCCTCCTTTCCTCTGGATCTTTTGTTATTGCCTGTGATGGACTGAATCCAACCAGAAGCAGAAGGAAAGGGAGCCTGTCAGTACAATCAACATCCAGGGGCAAATTGTGAGAGGAAATGGATGGAAAGTGGACCTGGAGAACCAAACTGAAAATATTCAGTGCATAATGTCTCCCAAAGTATGTCCCCAGGAGTACTAGTTCCATAAAATGAGCCACAGTGACAAAGGTCCAAAATCAAATCAGTTTGGGAGATGCCATATAATATAACCCCACATCACCGTCCATGTACTATGTGCAAGGCATTGACAGACAGTGACAAATACAAAGGGAGTCTCAGCCTTCGTGGAAGTTAGAGTTTATTGAGAAAAACAATAAATGAACAAATAAACAAATGGCTGTATAACACAGAGTTACCTAGTGACCAGTGTTATGAAGAATGATTAGTTTCTTCAATAGGGATTTAGTGAAAAATGATTTTCTGTTGAGGAAATTACAATTGCTTCAAGCTTTCAAATTTTGTTTCAGATGGAGTTCAGATTTTGTTTATTGCTGGAATCTTATAAATCTAGTCCCCGTAGACTTGATCATAAAACTGAGCTGGAGTAGTTTCAAAATTTTTGTGCATTTTCCCCATACTGTTTTTCTATCATATATTATTTCTCTACCGTTTCTTACTTTTCCTCAAAAGTGACCATATATTACTCATCTTTGTATCTTCAGTGTCTGGCCCTATATTGTGCCTGGTGGGGTTTTTAAATAGATGGCTTTCAAATTAAATCAAATTATATAATTATAATTATAATAACTATTATTATATAGTAGTAATAATTAACCAAACCCCCCAAATGTCTAACTATAATTCATGCTTTCATTGTGCCATTTATTGTTTAAGGGTCTTACTTAGTGGATTATCACATTAGTCCTCACAACAACCCAATGACATGGACACTGTTGTTATCCTCACTCTACAGATTAGAAAACTGAGGCATTAAGAGTTCCAGTAACTTGCTCACCGGCACACAAGCAGAAGTGTTAGATCCAGGAAATCTAACGCCAGAGCCTGGACTTTTAATTGTTTATGCTATATGAGCTTAAATAATGCTCACTTAAATCTAATTAATCATATCTAACTAGACAACAGTTTTTGGTACATGAGCTTCAAGCTTAGAAAATGTTGAATTATAAGAATACCAGGGCTTCCCTGGTGGCACAGTGGTTGAGAGTCCGCCTGCCGATGCAGGGGACACGGGTTCGTGCCCCAGTCCGGGAAGATCCCACATGCCGCGGAGCGACTGGGCCCGTGAGCCATGGCCGCTGAGCCTGCGCGTCCGGAGCCTGTGCTCCGCTACGGGAGAGCCCACAACAGTGAGAGGCCCGCGTACCGAAAAAAAAAGAAAAGAATGCCATATCCATATTTAGAATGTTAGAAAAATGAGGGGAGATATGTTTAAGAAAGAGAAATAAAAGAGCAGTTGAAATTCAGAGGAGAAGGATGGCATGTAGATAAAGTAAATATCCTTGCAATCCATAGGAAAAGGAAGATAGGGATGTTATATTCAATAGGACTTAGAGGCAATTGTGGGGTAAGTCACACTGGAGCATTTTAAGTGAAGACAGTGCTGTGTTTTTTATATCTTATGCTATGACATCTACAGAAAAATAAAAATTTTAGTGGCATACTAGTGTTTTTACATAAAATAAGTACAGAAGCCCAGTAAGACATAAAAATTCCATGTACCACCAGAGATGAGGGAGGCATATTTAATTCATGTACTTTCAAATATGAGCACCATGGGGACGTTTTTATCTGAGAGTATTTTTACTCTATGATGCATAAATTTATAAATACTCTGTGGTGGCTGTGTCAGCCAATTTTTAAAATAATTATCTGACCCTAAAATTTCAACAATTTTTCACTTAATTATGCCATTAAAATTAAAAGGTTTGTGTAGAATTTTTAAAACTTTAATAATTCTTAGAAGAGTGTAAGTAATAGTATTTACCAGCTTAAATATATTTACCATTGACTATATTCTTAAAAAAATACACAGATGAATGTAATAAAACACCAGAAGATAATTGAAACTCTGTGATATCACATAGATACCTCAAGGCAATAAATTAATACTATTTAAGTAGCTCCACGTAAAGCATTCTGTGGGGCTCAATAAAGACTTCCTTGATGATGTGACAGTAAACATTTTTTTCTTTAACTTTAGAAAACCTGGTTGCCATGTGAAACACAGAGAAAGCATTACTAGCGTTCTCTATATAATTAGTTTAACCAGAATAAGTTAAGGAGATGAAATATCATGGCACTGACAGAGTGGTTGATAGTTCTCATGTTGCTATAACCAACCATGTAAAGCCATAGTTATCAGGGTTCAGTCTATACAAAAATGGAACACTTATTTGTTAAAAATAATTTTACAAATATTCTTCCCATGCTTGGTCTATATTTAAGTTGTATGGACAGCTTAAAACCAACTGAAAAACCCACTCACTGCCCAAAGTAATTATGTATCTGACTAAGTTGTATATACTTGATGAAAGTAGAACTTCACTAGCTGAAAAATTCACTTGTTCCTCTCACTGGGCCTCATGAGAACCATTGTACAATGAGAGCAGAAATACTTTGGACTACTCTAAAATTGGGAGAAGCTATATAGACTGGCCATATTATGGAACACATGAAAATTTTCTCTTAGGCTTTAGACACATAGAACCAACCAAAGAAAATTGGATCAGTCTAGAAAATCAAGTGGACAATTCAAACTCAATTGCCCATTTTCTTAACAAATAATTTACCTGTGAGCTGTCTGGTGATGCAACCTTCTTTATCTTTACAAAATATTTCAGTTGTCCATGCAGATGATACTGTTCTTATTTGAAGACTAATAACATCTTCCTTGAATCTCTGTTAAAGGCAGACTGCTTTGAACACAAGGCATGTCATAACAGATAGTTCTGGAGCTATGTCCTTCTTGTGACTCATGGGCTCATGAATACTGTCTCTGTCATTTCTTAGCTATTTGGTCCTATGCAAATTACTTAATGTCTCTAAGATTCTCTGACCTTCTCTGAAATTAGTTTACTTTTGCTTATTTTGTTTTACACATATTCAACCTGGTATAATGTTATACCAAAATAAAACTGTACTGCTTCTTGGGCTCTTTGGCCTGCCAATGAATTGACAAAATGTCCTTTGGAATGATACTATAGGGCAAATTAATGGATAGCATACTATTTTTAAGACAGCTTGTTTCTTACTATTTTTAAAAATAAAATGCTTTGGGTTGGAAGCATACCCTAGTCTTAGGTTTGGAAGTGGACTTTTGTGGATTAAAAACAATCTCTAATACAGTATAAGAATTCTGTTAACAATATAACAAAAATAAATTAGAAATACTTAAATACAGTAAGTACAATTACTTGTATGAGGTACCTAGTTCCACTAGTTCTATCTTTTTTTTTTTTTTTTTTTTTTTTTTTTGCGGTACACGGGCCTTTCACTGTTGTGGCCTCTCCCGTCGCGGAGCACAGGCTCCGGACGTGCAGAGACAAAATCTCTCTCCCCTTTCATGTGATAGCACTTTATAACTTAGTCAAGAGTTATTTTTCTTTAAATCATCCTATCTTACAGTTATATTTGTCCCACTTCTGATATGAATTCAATGCCTTCAGGATTCACTTAGTCCTTGGGGTTACTCTCTGGGCACACTTAATTTATCAACTCTTGAAATATAATACTGGATTTAAGAATATTGTATTTTGCTTTTGCCGTACCATATATTTAATGAATTTCAACTGTATAATCAGTGGAATGATACTGATGTGTGGCTCCCCAAAGAATTAAGAGAACCACATTTTAGAAAATGTACACCTCTTCAATAAGCAAGTAAATAACTTGGAAGAGAAAAATAAACATAGGAAGCCATAAGTTCAACAAAGGGGAAGCATTTCTAATTTAACCAGGAAACTATGAACCCATAAAAGGAATGATAGACTTATTGTGTGTGGGGATGTGCATGACTGGTAGAGTTCAGAACAACTGCCTGTATCTTAACTGCAAGAGACACTCTGACTTGTATGCTGAAGAGGCAAATGCACTCACTTGAGACTGATCCAGAATTGAGAAACATGGAGAAACAGTCCTTCTCAGAAGATTACTTCACCCCGGGAAGTGTCCGCTTTTCAGGGGTATTAGGTGCATGGGGCAGTTCCTGAGGCAGCAGTGGCATGGGTGACAGAAGCTATTACACTGAAGTGGAGAGCCTGACCTTTTGAGCTTGGTGGCAACAGTGGCAGCAGCATAGTTTCAGGTATTGTGCCTAGAAGCTTAGTCTCAGGTATCTTTCTCCAGCTCCCCAATGATGGTGTGAGCCATTAATTAGGTGACTATACAATTTGTCATCAACCAGGACTCTTTTGAGAGTGAAAACAATTAACACATGATCCCCAGGACAACAACTTTAAAAACAAAACTGATATAGTGTGTATAGTTACTTTACCACTACTCTATAGTAAATCCAGTTTTTGCTAAAATACACCAGAGTAAATTCATCATATGTAACTGAGACTTTTTACCAAAATCAAAATAAGTTGTAGTACACTCACGATATAAAATAGAATGTAAATATTATCTAGAATTAATGAGTCCAAAAACGATTCCTTTGGAGGGATATTATATTGTACTCTTAAGTGATAAAGGAATGTGCAGAGGTTTCTGAGCTCATGTAGGAGACTCTAATGGCCTTCAGGACTCTAATGCTCTCAATTTTTCTTCTAAATTGGAAAACATCCAAATTAAAAAAAAAAAGCAAATCAAACTAAACTCCCTACTGAAGATGATGATAAAACTCAGTTTATTTGTTAATAGGGTGAATAAACACCCAAGACTGGAAAAATTAGCTCCAGACTCCATCCAGATGGAGGGAGTTTGGTGGGGGCTAAATGGAAGAGAGAGGAGTGTTAACAGAGTCATAGGGTGACTGAACACATACAATACTAACTAGAGTTCAGCTTCAGAAAAGGAAGGTGTCAGGGCCTCATTCAGTGGGAAACACTGGCTACGGGAGAGACACAGGTAAAGGGCTTGGAAAATGCATGGCACCAGAGATGTCTGTCTTGAGAAGTCAGTGCTTCTGGGGAAGAGAGACACCTTTGATGATGAAATGTCCTTGGGCGTCCTGGGCAGTGAAAAGAAAGAAAGGACCAACTAAAGAAGGTAACTCTACTGAGACAGGAGGTCAGCAATAAATTAGAAGACGTAAGGCCAAAGAAAGAAGTGTCATGTATTTGAAACAAACAGAAAGGAGAAGCCTTTTTTATTGTTGTTAGCAGAAGGAGAAGGCCTTGAAGTCAGACATCAGGAAAATCACCTCCATAATCTGAGAAGTATCCTGAAATTGATGGTGCAGAAAAATCCAAAACAAATATGACAAAGAAAAGTGAAACCCAGCAAAAAAAAAAAAGCCCAGAATCTATATAAAGATACTCTAAAAATAATAAAAACTCTTAAGCATAGTAAAGCACATCAATTAAATGAAGCCATGAAGCATAACTCAGGTTGAAACTGAAGATAATTAAACAAGAAATTGCAAATAGAAAATAGCAATGTGACTCAGAAATTCAAAAACTGAAAATAAATATACAAAAAAAGATGTGAAGTAGACCTGAGTGATCTAAAGAAAGAAATTTCAAAAAAATAAAAAGAAAGAAATATCTCAGGATACATCTCAGAAATGAAGATAAAATTAATAGGTACCTAAAGAATAATTGGTACATGTTAACGTACAGTAAGAAATATAGAGAAGAAATAAGAAAAGTCAAGAAAATAAATGGTAATAATATGTGAGAAAGTAATAAATGTAGAAGACAACAAAGAACAAAGATTATCCAGTATAATATTTGTAGCATCTGAAGCAGAAAAATAAATGAATGAAGCCTAATTAATATTTAAAACTAGAAATAAAGGTGTTTATGAATTTAAATAGTAGAGTATGAAAATTCAAACTGCCTGCTCAATACCTGGGGATATTGAACCAAAATTCTCTACTGAGACATTCCATTATTAAGCTTTAAAAATTAAGAAAAAAATTCATCTCATCCTCTAGGACAGAGACAAAGTCACATGTTTTAAATTCCAATTGTTCACTGCTGGTATATACAAAAGCAACTTACTTTTGTATATTAACCTTTCTTCTGTATCCTGCAGCCTTGCTGTACTCATTTACTACTTGAGTATTTGTGTGTGTCAATTTTGGGGTATTTTTACACAAAGTCATGTCATCTGTGACTAAAAGTTTCATTTCTTTCTTACCAATCTTTAAAATTTATTTAATTTTTTTCTTATCTACTGGACTAGCTAGGACTTCCAGTAGAATACCAGCTTGCTTATCAGGGATGACTGGTAGCATGCTTGCATTGTTTCCAATCTTAGGTGGAAGGTGTCTCATATGGTAACCAATGGTCACAGGTTGGACATTTTGACATGGGGCTAGTTTGTTTTTTTTTTTTTTCTTAATTTTACTGAAGTATGTTTGATTTACAATGCTGTGTTAACTTCTGCACAGCAAAGTGACTCAGTTATACATACATTATTTTTCATATTCTTTTCCATTATGGTTTGTCACAGGATATTCAATATAGTTCCCTGTGCTATACAGTAGGACCTTGTTATTTATCCATCCTATATATCAGGGGTCCCCAACCCCCAGGCCATGGACTGGTACCGGTCCGCAGCCTGTTAGGAACCAGGATGCACAGAAGGAGGTGAGCAGCAGGCGAGCGAGCAAAGCTTCATCTGCCGCTCCCCATTGCTCCCCATTGCTCACATTACTTCCTGAACCATCCCCCTCCCCCCTCCCAATCCGTGGAAAAATTGTCTTCCACAAAACCAGTCCTTGGTGCCAAAAAGGTTGGGGGCTGCTGCTATATAGAATACTTTGCCTCTGCTAATCCCAAACTCTCATTCCTTCCCCCCCCCCACCCCTCTCCCCCTTGGCAACCACAAGTCTGTTCTCTGTGAGTCTTTTTTCATTTGTAGATATGTTGATTTGTACCATATTTTAGATTCCACATATAAGTGGTATCATATGGTATTTGTCTTTCTCTTTCTGACTTAAGTTGCTTAGTATGATAATCTCTAGGTCCATCCATGTTGCTGCAAATGGCATTATTTCATTCTTTTTTTATGGCTGAATTACATTCCATTTTATATATGTACCACATCTTCTTTATCCATTCATCTGTCAATGGACATTTAGGTTGTTTCCATGTCTTGGCTATTGTAAATAGTGCTGCTATGAACATAGGGGTGAATGTATCTTTTCCAGTTATAGTTTTGTCTGGATATATACCCAGGAGTGGGATTGCTGGATCATATGGTAGTTCTATTTTTAGTTTTTTGAGGAACCTCCATACTGTTTTCCATAGTGGCTGCACAAATTTACATTCCCACCAACAGTGTAAGAGAGTTCCCTTTTCTCCATACCCTCTCCTGCATTTGTTATTTGTAGACATTTTAATAATGGCCATTCTGACTGTATGAGGTGGTACCTCATTGTAGTATTGATTTGCATTTCTCTAATAATTAGTGACGTTGAGCATCTTTTCATGTGCCTATTGGCCATCTGTATGTCTTCTTTGGAGGAATGTCTCTTTAGGTCTTCTGCCCATTTTTTGATCGGGTTGTTTGTTTTGTTGTTGTTGAGTTGTATGAACTGTTTGAGTATTTTGGACATTAAGCCCTTGTTGGTCACATTGTTTGCAAATATTTTCTCCCAATGGTAGGTTGTCTTTTCATGTTGTTTATGGTTTCCTTTGCTGTGCAAAAGCTTGTAAATTTAATTAGGTCCCATTTGTTTGTGTTTTTTGGTTTGTTTGTTTGTCTTTATTTCTATTGCCTTGGGAGACTAACCTAAGAAAACATTGGTCCGATTTATGTTGCAGAATGTTTTGCCTGTGATTTCTTCTAGGAGTTTTATGGTGTCATATCTTATGTTTAAGTCTTTAAGCCATTTTGAGTTTATTTTTGTGCATGGTGTGAGGGTGTGTTCTAACTTCATTGGTTTATGTGTGGCTTTCCAACTTTTCCAGCACCACTTGCTGAAGAGACTGTCTTTTCCCCATTTTGTATTCTTGCCTCCTTTGTTGAAGATGGACCATAGGTGTGTGGGTGTGTTTTTTTTTCTGGATTCTCTATTCTGTTCCATTGATCCATATGTCTGCTTTTGTGCCAATACCACACTGTTTTGATTACTGTAGCTTTATAGTATTGTCTGACATCTGGGAGGGTTATGCCTCCTGCTTTGTTCATTTTCCTGAGGATTGCTTTTGCAATTCTGGATCTTTTATGGTTCCATATAAATTTTAGGATTATTTGTTTTAGTTCTGTGAAAAATGTCATGGGTAATTTGATAGGAATTGTGTTAAATCTGTAGGTTGTTTTGGGCATTATTGCCACTTTAATAATATTAATTCTCCCAACCCAATAGCATGGGATATCTTTCCATTTCTTTGAATCATCTTTAATTTCCTTTATTAATGTTTTGTAGTTCTCAGCATGTAAATCTTTCACCTCCTTGGTGAGGTTTATTTCTAAGTATTTTTTTTTGATGCAATTTTAAAAAGGATTGTTTACAGTCCCTCTCTGATATTTCATTGTTAGTGTAAAGAAATGCAACTGGTATCTGTATGTTAATCTTGTAACCTACAACCTTACTGAATTCATTTGGTATGGGGCTAGTTTAAACTGTGATATGCTCTAAGTATAAAATACATACAAAATTTCCAAGACATTATATGAAAAAAAGAAAGTAAAAATTTTTAAATAAATTTTGTACAGATTACATGTTGAAATTGTCTTATGAAAAATTAATTTTCCTTGTTACTTTTTTAGTGCAAGCTATTGAAAATTTAATATTATATATATATTTATATACATGTAGATATTTACATATTTTGGGGGGCACAGTGGAAACTTTAATGAATTCTGAAAAGTAGAGATTTTACAAGCAACATAGGCTGATCATAGGCCAATAAAACTAGAAGTCAACAAGAAAAAATGACCCTTAAATTTTTCAACCATTTGAAAATTATGAAACATTTTTCTAAGATGATTCCTACATCAATAAGAAAATTTCAATTAAAGTAATATATTTTCTGGAAACGATTGTAGTAAAGAATTCATCTAAAACTTATGAATTATAGTAAAGCTATACTCAAAGGAAACCTTGTGACCTTAAATTCTCTGTCTTTTTTTTAATGGAGACTGAAAACATGACTTTGTTCAATTTAAGAAATTAGAAAAAAAAGACCAGCCAAATATCTCCACCCATTCAAAAAAAGGAAGAGCATAATAACTTAAACTTACAAATCACATTATATTTTTAGTGGGCAGTGAGTCTATTCTACTTCCTGGAATGCTGATATAATAGCTCCAGTTGTTTTGGACCATGAGGACAAAAAACCACACCCTAAGGTTGGTTAAACCATAAGCTGGAAGTTCCTCTGTGCTGAATTCCTTGTGGAGTCAGGCCCTACTGTACTTCATTCTCATGAATAAAAACTAAATTCTATCCTATTTGTGCCTCACTCATTTTAGACTTTCTGTCACAGAATTATTTTATTTTTACAATTGTGTATGAATGTATGTATTTGTAGGTAGGTAGGTAAAAATATGCTCATCATAATTCCATATTTGTGGGGTGAGTTTTCCTTTTGAGTATTCCTATTTTGCTTTAATAATGAATATTAGTTCATTTATTAAAGTTAAAAGTTGAATGTCAATACTAAATTATAAAAATTTTGCAAATCATCTTAAAAAATTGGTCTGTCCAATTTATTTCAAACCTGTGAACTATCCATTAGTGTGATTTCAGTGTCAAAGACAAAGAACTGAGAGCAGTGTCAATAACAGAATGAAATAAAATAATAAAACTGTGAAGGTATTTTCAATATTTATTAAAATTCTCACTTACTAATGAACTCATTCCTTTTAAAATATTCTAAATATTCTAAAATCCCATAGTGTTATTTTAATACTTTGCTTTCTTAAGTAGTCTGACAAAGAGGTCACTACTGAAACTACATGCTGAAATTGTGTTAAAATAAGGGGTATATTATATTTTCTTAAGAGGAAAGCCACTGAAAAGCCCCATCAGTATTAACAAAATGTCTAGAATTCAAAAGCTGTGTTATATTGAACAATTAATGGATGTTTATAAAATTTCATGTTTGGAGAAAGTTTGCTTTTTCTGCATAGCAAAATTTATGACCAAATATATTTAGCACTATTACAAACCTGCTTGAGAATTTCTGCACAAAATTGACATTCATCCATGTTCTAACAGTTCAGATACTGGCAAGGTCTACAAAGATGCCACTAAAAAATATATATAGTGCATAATTTTCATTTCTTTGCTGTCAGGGTAACGTATGCTTCAAATGTTTAGTGAAGTCTAGCAGTACAAATGTGTCAAAAAAAATCATAAAAATTTGTCTTCTATGACTAACATATAGGATTTAGGACCTTAGTATTTGGGATATTTATCTCTAAGGAGGAAAAAAGAATTTATTCTTGGACAAATATATATACCTTACGTTTAACATATTTTCCCTACAGAATTTAGTGAAACAATTTTAGCTGAAGTAGACATATCCCTTGTATAGTTCTCCACTCCACACCTGATGTAATAGCCTGAAATTTAGCATCATACTTCATGTTCAGGGATTTCAAAAATGGTATTGAAAGGGGGAAAAAGTGTATTCATTAAACTTATGGCTGTCAAAAGGAAATTATCTTCTACTAAACTTGCCTTATAATTCTACTGAGGTGTTTGCCATGGGAGATAGATAAAATGAATTACTGTATTAGTCCAGATTATTTTATTGCAGGTAACAGAAACCATATCCAATTTAGTATATAAGGGCACTTTGTAGTTTTGCTGTAATATCAAAAACTTTTCCTAAATTTTTTCTGAATTTTTAGTTATCTAAAACTTTTATTTTGGAAATTTGAAATATTTTAAATAATTTTTTAACATATTTAACAATGCATTATTTACTTAACACAAGAGAGTTGGAAGACTCACTTTATCAACACACAGCTGCACTGACTACCTCTAAAGATGCTAAAAGAGATGAAACTTAAACGCCAGAGAATTATCTAACTCATGAGAGAGGGGAAATGATTCAAAAGAAACTGGCAAAACTATACATAAGAAATAAAAATATGATGAAGGTTGTACTTCTTTGGGGATTATAGATGTCAATACTTTATTGTGTCTCATGCAACAGAACATGTTTGAATAGTGTCATGGTGTCAGTTATGTGATGTAATATTGAGATCAACCATTCATAATTTAAAGAAAAAATATAATATTTTAAAGATAGTTATGATAAACTCAGTATACAGTAATTAGAAATGAACTACAGAAGTATATTATAGAGTAAGCTATTAAATTTTGTTTGCTGGAGAAAATTATACAACAGCTAAAAGACTAAAAAGAACCTTGAACAATTGACATAACTAGATGAAGTCAGTAAAAGAAATCACAGCAGTGCCACTTTCCAATGATCCAGTAACTCATTGAATTAAAGATTCATCATCAAACATGAAGACTATTTAATATCTCACTTGGAGAACAGTACCTACAAATGGATAAAAAATCCAGATATGGCTGGACTCTGCTACCAACACCAACTAATCAGAGAATCAGAGAATATGATTTTTTATGTAAATGTTTAATAAACATAAAAGGAGGTAAATAGTTGAAGTGTCAAATAACCTTTTTGAATATTATGGTTTATCCTGTCAAGTGTGTTGACACTTGAACTGATAGTACAAATGGGATGGTGGGTAAAACTACTGGTAATTCAGTGTAAATCAAGGCAGTAGCAACAACTATACAAGAATTGATTTTTTCATCATTGCATGCTGACAGATACAGAAGTGACTTTTCCTTAAGAATGTCCCTGATTAAGCACTAAAAATAATTTTGTTACATCTAAACCCTTGACTACAGATCTTTTTATATCCCATTTGAGAAAATGGGAAGTATGTAAAGCACTTTGCTGCATTCAAAGTACAATACTTGTTTTGAAGAAAAGCCCTTGTATGATTGAGATATGAGCTGTAGTAGTAGATACTTTTTTCATGAAACACCATTTTCATTTAAAAGACTGGCTGACAGAGGAACTAGTTGTATACATATAAGAATGGGTATCCTGCTTCTCAGGAAAAGACTGAGATAGAAAAGGTCAACTTGTTCAAAGCCTCCTACATTTGCTGTCAGAAAGGACCAGATTTAATTTATGAAAATTACTTCTTCCAGTGATCTTATAACTAATGTTATAACTAATTAGAATATCAGCAAATGAACAGTTGTTATGTGGACATTTAAAAGATGATGCATGAACATATGCTCTTACTCAGCTATTTTGGATTCTCCATAAACAAGAAATATATTCTTCTGGATTAAAAATATTATAGGAGAATGCTTTTAATAAACTCAGAATTGTCTGTGATTAATAATTTTGTTCAGTCTTCACACATTCAGGATTTATTTCCATTTTTGATTACAAGAAAAAGATACTTCTGATTAAAGGAATAAGAAAGAAAAGGGGAAAAAACAGTAGGAGAGGATGAGTGGTGTGTTAAAGGACAGATTGAGTGTATGTATTTTAATCTGGCAGTTGTCTCGTGTAATTTTTTTTGCCAAAAGACTGCTAATTTCATACAAAAATTTAAATATTGTAGCAGTCACCCAACTTAAACATTTGGCAAATAGTTATCCTATTTTAAAAATGGAAAATATTTCTCAAGTGCTTCTGTTTTCAAAATACTGTCTCACGCTATTCTTTATGTTTGCTTGATCATTCTTTGGGAGAAAATTCTCTAAATTTGGGATGCAGTATATATACATTTCCTCCTATAGCATCTATTCAATAGGACCTTGGTTTATTCAATTAGTTAAAAATGAGAGGGCCATGTTTTTCATTTTTCCTCATTCTTCTTCTCCTTCTCTTCCTTCTTTTTTGATAGAGTATATCTACATCTTTTAAAACACATACAAGGTATACTGAAAAGAAACATTACATTCCTGGGGTGTGAAATACATTTTTAACATGAAAACTTGACAAAAAAAATTTCAAGTTTTTTTTTATTTGCCTCAGTTTAAATAAAAAACAAACCAAAATCCACTTTTCACAGGAATATAGAAGCTCTCACTTTTAGCTGTGAATCATCCCAAGGGAAAATTTACTGGATTCACAGGGCTTCAGGCACCATATTCTCAAACCCATGAGTACCTTTTGTTATTTCTTCTGTATGCATGCTGACATTAGAGGGAACTTTTTTTTTACTGAAAAATGAAGCTGGAGTGTTGAAGTTATACAGTCTGCTCTGGTCCACTTGACCACATTACTGTCAAATCTATCATAGTTTCTAGAATTCCTAAGAAAAAATTCTTCTAATGTCTGTTTATATAGTTAACACGGACTAGCGTGTGTGTTTGTTGTTTTCTGTCTAAACAAAGGAACTTATCTTCTCGTTTAGGAGTAAGGAAAATATTTATATAAAAGCTTACCAAAAGTTGGATTTGTTATACCTTTACATATTAGGAAGAGGAAGTGATATAATAGGTTAACTACAGTAAATAAAAAAGCAGTTAGGTATTTTGACATTCTGAATCTTATGCCTTTAATAAAATTTCTCTCACCACTAAAATATACTATTCTTGACCAATTAACTCATTTATTAAGAGCACTAAATAAAGATAATATGTTCACAGACTGTGCTAATAATCTCAATTAGTCATTTCACCAACACTAGGCAAAAGAATGGTTTTGCTGAAATTTTTCACCACACTAGGACAGCTCATCATAAATATCAACTGACCATAAATCTTTGAAAGAAAAATGACTATATTATAATCTAATGTTGTCAAAAGTGATTTTACTATAAAGCAAATGATGCTTATTTCAGCTTCAAGGACCCTCATTCTCATTTACCCTTCCAAGGCCATCGGAGGAACACTATAACATGGTCACTTGGTCACACTATTTTGTAAAATTAGGTAGGACAATTTAACTGTAATCAGTTAAGACTGCTGTCTCTTTTCACTCTGATTTTCCTTCTATAATAGTTGGTATTTAAGGATAAGCATGTGGGATATTTTTCTAGGAAAATGTTGAGTTGTAGACACATTTATTTTTGATTTAACGGGCTTATTTAAGTGGTTTGCAATCAATTCTGTGTAGAGTTAAGCTATTACTAATTGTTCCAAATATCATGACCCAAAGGCATAAGGGCCAGAGGTCATATGATAATATGAACAAGTTCTAGGCACCCAGCATCAAAAATACGTGGGTAGTAGAAGACAAAAAAAAAAAAAAAAAGTCTTGCATGTAGGGAAAAAGTAGTCTCTAGAAAAACATGCTAGATCATACAACTCATATACAAAAGAATGTTGATAAAGTTTTTCTACAATGTGGTGGCAATCCTAAAAATTCCTATTATATTACCAATTAGCTGTCAAACTGAAATAAACTTTTCTGGCCTAATAATAATAATAACAATAATTATAATAATAACAATAATAAAGTGATCTGTCAAACATTCAAGGGAAAGAAAATTATTCCTCTGTCTCTCTAAAAATCATTATAACATTGCTTTCATACAAAGAAACAATCAAAGAACTTATAGCCAAACGATTTTTAAAAAGGCTTATAGAGATAGATCCAGGAGTTAATTAATAAGAATAATCATGTATTTCTTGACTTCTTCCTCCTTCTTCAAAGCTAGGCATGGTGGGTGGAATCCTTCTTATGTTTCTATCTCTCTGACCTTTCCTATTTCATCTTTGTTTTCCTCCTCCACTACACTTCACTGAAGGACTTTTCTGTTCTCCTTTTCTACATTTAAGGGCACATGTGATTACACTGAACCCATGTGAAAGCAGGATCATCTCTCTATTTTAAGTTCAGATGAAAAGTACCTTCATAGCAGTAGTACCTAGATTAGTGTTTGTTTGAATAACCAAGCAATGGAAGTCTGGAAGAGACATCTTTAGAATTCTGCCTACCCTAGAACTGATTTAGTCCAAATTTCTGATTTTAAAAATAGGGAAATTTAAGATGAGTTTTATCCAAGTACTTAGTCATGGATTTTTTGCTGTATTAAAAGATAGATGAGACTACATTTCTTATATTAAGATTGATAGATTATCTGCTTAGGAAAGAATACATGCAAGCCTATCCAATTTTAATAATAAGTTGTAATTATGCTCCCCTCTAACCAATAACAGAAAATACCCCTACTCCAAGGCTTAATAGAGAATTCAAACTATCTGCTATACTGCTTCTTCCAAAAATCTTATCCAGTGCTACTGAAACTTGAAAGATGGACAAAGTATTGAGTTCTTTCCTCTGTATTGGTCAGCAATGTTTTTTAAAGGGCCCCATAGTAAATAGTTTAGACTTTTGGGACCTATGGTCTCTGTCACAATGATTCACCATGCCACTGTAGAATGAAAAGAGGGATAGAACACAAGTAAATGAATGGCTGTGAATGTATTACAATAAAACTTTATTTATAGATTTGGTGTATGCGGGGAGAGGGTTTAGTTTAGTTTGCTTAGTTTGCGAACTCCTGGTGTAAAGATTTGGGTACTCTATGTCCATGCTGAATTCTTATGGCCATCACAGAGAGGGTGCCATTCATGTACATTTTATGCTATGCCCTTGACATTAATTGATATTTGATTTTAAAAATATATAGTCATATTTTAAAAATTGCTGTAGCTTATTCAAAACTCTTGTTGAAGTCAGTGTACAACATTATGTTGTTCAATGTCCTTTTATAAATTCTTCACATTACAAATTCCCTTCAAAATTGTGTCAGGAGTGTTTGGGGTTTCTTTTCCCCTTCATGCTGAATTAGCATGTTTCATTTTATCAGAAAATTAAAATTACATATCCCATCACTTCCCTTTTTGACTTGATTTACAGGAAATATAGATTTATAATGAATACTCATTTCTGTCCTTCTATATGTAAGCTTTAGGGCACATTTATTTTCCCTCATTTTTTAAAACTTTTGGTCTTATAGTATATGTGATTTTAGCTTTAATCTTCCTAAAATCCTTACCAATGAATATATAATAGTAGACTTGGAATTAAAATTCTGGTTTATGATTAGTCTTCCTCAAATATAAATATTTGCACTCACATTTCATTAACTTCAATTAATTAATTTTCTGCAGACCCTGTACACATTGTGTCTGTTGATGGAATTGGTCTTTTATGTATTTAAACTTCCACACAGAGTAAAGTCTATGTCTATGTAGTTAACTCTTTTTTATATTGAATTATATCACATATATCAGGTTTTCTCAAACTTGGCACTATGGATACATTTTGAACCAGAAATTTGGGTTGAGAGAGGCTGTCTTCTGCATTGCAGGATATTTACCAGCATCTCTGGCCTCTGCCCACTAGATGCCAGTAGCACTCCTGCCACGTTGTTTCAACCCAAATAGCTCCAGGCATTGTAGAATGTCCTCTGGGAATGTGTGTGTTGGAGGTGGGGGACATTGGTTGAGAACCATGATTTATTCAGAAATTGTCCAAATTATGAGTTAACAAATTGATGAATTTTCATGATGTGAGCACACCAGCATAATGAAAAAACGGATCAAGAAATACAGTATTACCAGCATCCTGCAAAGCCCTTTCTTGCCTACTCACTATCTATACCTTCCCACAAAGTAAGTACCTTTATGACTTTTAAGACCACAGATTGGTTTTCTTCTTTTGAACTGTGTATAAATAGAGTTACACAGAATGTCCTTTGTTGCTTTCAATCAACATTACTCTTATGAGATTCATTCACATGGTGCATAGCAATAGTTCTTCTATTACTGCCAAATTCCGTAATTTATTTGTACATTTTACTGATAAAGGGCACTTTGTTTTCACAGCTTTACCTGTGGGAATGTTATAATTCAATTCAGTTTCTTCTGTTCTAATTTTATACTTTTTGGTCATTTTTTTGGTTACTTTTTTAGATTGCTTTTTGAGGAATTTGTCCATTTTCTGTTATTTTCCAAGTATATTGGCATAATTATTTTTTACAATATTACCTTGTTCCCTTTTTATTTGTTGTAGAATCTATAATCTCTCTCTTTTTATTCTTGGTATTGATAAATTGTGCTTTCATCCTCTCTTGAACATTTGTGCCAAGGGTTATCACTTTATTACTCAAAAAAATCAACTTTCGGTTTTTTTTTGAATCCCTCTAATATGTATTTATTATCTGTATTTTTCATTCCTTCTTATACTTATTGGAAATTTTTATCTTGTTCTATCATCTATTGAGTGAAGAATTAAATTCTGCCAGCTTCATTATAGATTGATTTATTACTCTTTAGTTCTGACACTTCTTGCTTTCTAGAATTTTTAGCTATGTTATTCAGTGCCTATACATTTAACATAATTCTATCTAGCTAGTGAATTGATCTTTTAGCCATTACAAAATTACTCTTTAAACCTGGTAATACTCCTTTTTCATCTACTTTTTCTGGCATTAATATGTCAGCAACCATTTTCTTTCTTTTTTCTTTTTTTTTTTCCTTGACAGTTTTATTTCAATGTGTTTTTGTCCTTATATTTAGGATAGATCTCTTTAAATATCATGTAACTAGACTTTCTATTTTAACTGTCTGAAATTTTTGTTTTTCAATTGTAATATTTAGCCTATTTATATTTGATGTAATTATTTACATATTTGATCTTAAATCTTACTACAGGCATACCTCATTTTATTGACTTCACTCTAATGCACTTTGCAGATATTGAATTTTTTCAAATGGAAGGTTTGTGGCAATTCCACATTGTGAAAGTATATCTGTGTCATTTTTCTAACAGTATTTGCTCACTTTATATTTCTGCATCACATTTTTGTAATTCTCACAAAATGTCAAAATTTCCATTATTATATTTTTTATGGTGACCTGTGATCAGTGACTTTTGATGTTACTATTATAATTGTTTTGGGATTGCATGAACTGCGCCCATGTATGATAGCAAACTTAATTGATATGTGTTGTGTGTGTTCTGACTGCTCCACCAACCTGCTGTTCCCATCTCTCTTCCTTTCCTTGGGCCTCCCTATTCCCTGAGACAAAACAATATTGAAATTAAGCCAGTTAATAACCCTACAAAGACCTCTAAATGTTCAAATGAAAGGAAGAGTTGCATATCTTTCCCTTTAAATCAAAAGCTAGAAATGATTAGGCTCAGTGAGGAAGGCATGTTGAAAGCTAAGACAGACCAAAAGCTAGGTCTCTTGTGCCAAACAGTTAGCCAAGTTGTGACTGCAAAGGAAAAGTACCTGAAGGAAGTTAAAAGTCCTACTCCAGTGAACACAAGAATAATAAGAAAGTGAAACAGCCTCATTGCTGATATGGAGAAAGTTGCAGTGGTCAGGAGAGAAGATCAAACTAACCACAGCAATCCCTTAAGCCAAAGCCTAATCCAGAGCAAGGCTCTAACTCTCATCAATTCTATGAAGGTTGCAAGAGGTGAGGAAGCTGTAGAAGAAAAGTTTGAAGATAGCAGAGATTGGTTCATGAGGTTGAAGAAAAGAAGCTCTCTCCATAAAAGTGCAAAGTGAGGGGCTTCCCTGGTGACGCAGTGGTTAAGAATCCGCCTGCCAATGCAAGGGACATGGGTTTGAGCCCTGGTCCGGGAACATCCCACATGTTGCAAAGCAACTAAGCCCGTGCACCACAACTACTGAGCCTGCACTCTAGAGCCCACAAGCCACAACTACTAAAGTCCTCACGCCTAGAGCCCAAGCTCCTCAACAAGAGAAGCCACTGCAGCAAGAAGGCTGTACACCACAATGAAGAGTAGCCCCCACTCGACGCAACTAGAGAAAGCCGCGCGCAGCAACAAAGACCCAAAGCAGCCAAAAATAAAAATAATAAATGAATAAATAAATTTATTATATAAAAAAAGTGCAAGGTGAAGCAGCAAATGCTGATGTATGAGCTACAGCAAATTATCCAGAAGATCTAGCTAAGATAATTAATGAAGGTGATTATACTCAATAACAGATTTTCCATGTAGAGGAAATAGCCTTCTATTGGAAGACTGTGCCATCTAGGACTTTCATAGCTAGAAAGGAGAAGTCAGTGCCTGGCTTCAAAGCTTCAAAGGGCTGCCTGACTCTTGTTAGGAGTTAATGTAACTGGTGACTTTAAGTTGAAGCCAATATACCATTATACTCATTTCCCATTATGAAAATTCTAGGACCCTTAAGAATTATCTAAATCTACTCTACCTGTGCTCTCTACATGGCATAACAAAGCCTGGATGACAGCACATCTGTTTACAATATGGTTTACTGAATATTTTAAGCCCAATGTTGAGACCTAAGGCTCAGAGAAAAAGATTCCTTTCAAAATATTACTACTTACTGACAAGGCACCTAGTCACCCAAGAGCTCTGATAGAGCTGTCCAACAAAGTTCACATTGTTTTCATGCCTGCTAACATATCATCTATTCTTCAGCCCATGGATCAAGGAGTAATTTTGACATTCAAGTCATATTATTTAAGAAAAACATTTCATAAGACTACAGCTACCATAAATAGTGATTCCTCTGATGGACCCAAGCAAAGTAAATTGAAAGCCTTCTAGAAAGGAGTCACCATTTTAGGTGCCATTAAGAACATTCATGGTTCATGGGAAAGGGTCAAAATATTAACATTAACAGGGATTGGAAAGAAGTTGATTCCAACCCTCATGGATGACTTTGAGGGGTTTAAGACTTCAGTGGAGGAAGTAACTGAAGATATGGTGGAAATAACAAGAGAACTAGAAGTGGAACTTGAAGATGGGACTAATTTGCTGCAATCTCATGATCAAAGTGTAACAGAGGAGGAGTTGCTTCTTATGAATGAGAAAAGAAAGTGGTTTCTTGAGATGGAATCTACTTCTGGAAAAATGCTGTGAAGATTCTTGAAATGACAACAAAAGATTCAGGACATTACATAAACTTACTTGATAAATCAACAGCAGGGTTTGAAAGGATTGATTCCAATTTTGAAAGAAGTTCCACTGTGGGTGAAATGCTATCAAACAGCATTGCATGCTACAGAAAAATAGTTCATAAAGGTAAGATGGAGTGGCCAAGATGGCAGAGTATGAAGACCCTAAGCTCACCTCCTCCCATGAGGACAGCAAAATTGCAACTATTTACAGAGAAATTATTTATGTGACAAACCAGAGCACTAGCAGAAAAGATCTATAACTAAAGATGTAAAGAAGGAAGCACAACAAGATAGGTAGGAGGGGCAACCCACACACAGGAGGATAATTACAATTGCAGAGGTTCTCCTCAATGAGCAAGTGGTTGGAGCCCCGCATGTGGCTTTCCCAGCCTGGGAGTCCTGCACATGGAAGATAAGCCCCAAGAATGACTGGCTCTGAAGGCCAGTTGGGTTTACTTTCAAAAGAGCCAGAGGACTGTGGGAAATAGAGACTCCACTCCTAAAGAGCACACGCAAAACTTCACATGCTCTGGGACCCAGGGAAGAAGGAGTAATTTGAAAGGAACCTGGGTAAGACACACCTTCTGATCTTGAAGAGCCTCGTGGAGGGGCAGAAGGCAGCTGGGGCTTGTCCTGGGAACATAGACATTAGCATCAGCTGTTTTGAGGAGCTCCTTCTACCACATGGACACTGATGCTGGCAAGCACTATTCTGGAATCCTCCCTGTAGCTTATTTGTACCAGGACTCAGACCAACTCAACAGGTTGTCAGTACAAGTACTGGAATGCCTCTGGCCGAGACACAACTCCACCCACCAGCAGGCCTGTTGCCCTGAAACCCCCTGAGTGCACAGCCACCCCAGGACCTGGCCCTGTCCAGCAGAGGGCCCAGGACCTGGCTCCATACACCAGCTCTAGCCACGGGATTTCCAGGGCCCTGCAGCCAGAGATCGGGGACCTGACTCAGCCCACCAGTAGGTCTCACCCACCAGTGTGTACGCACTGTCCCCAGGACCCCATGAGCCCACAAACAGGCCAAAACACCAATTCTGGGACCCCCAGGGCCCTGCATCCGGAAACCCTGGGACCCAGCTTTGCCTACCAGTGGGCTGGCAGTAGCTCCGGGACCAGCCTTACCCACCAGTGGGTAGGCACCAGCCCCAGGAAATCCTGGGTCCTGGTCCCACCCACAAGCAGACCAAAACACCAGTCTGGGACCCACAGGGCCCTGTAGCCAGGTAGGACATATAGTTCAAATGAGCAGAGAGTAGTGCGCTGCTGGGATACATAGGGCATCTGCTTCAAAAAGCCACTTCTTCAGGATCGGGAAACATAAGGAGCCCACAAAATACATAGAAATAAAAATAGCAAATTAGGTAAAATGAGGGGACATTAGGTAAAATGAGGGGACAGGGGTCCCCTTCTTCAGGGGACCAAAACCCCAGAAGAAGAATGAAGTGAAATAGGGATAGGCAATCTACCCGCTAAAGAGTTTAAAATAAAAATCATAAAGATAATCAAAGTACTCAGGAGAAGAATGGATGAACACAGTGAGAAGATTAACAAAGAGAAGATATAGTCATTGACCTCGGGCGGCAGCGGCAGGAGAGGCGGCAGTGGTGGGAAGTGGCTGGAGCAGGGGGCATTGTCATCTCACCCTTCAGCCTGCAGGAGCTCATCAAGCACCTGGCCTCGCTACAGCAGAACAAGGTGCTCAAGGTCCAGCTGGAGACCTACAAACTCAAGTGCAAGGCACTGCAGGAGGAGAAGCGCGGCTTGCGCAAAGCCAGTGTGACCATCCAAGCCCAGGCTGAATGGAAAGAAGAATTCATCAGTAACACATTATTCAAGAAAATTCAGCCTTTGCAGAAGGAGAAAGAAACCCTTGCTATAAATTACGAGAAGGAAGAAGAGTTCCTCACTAATGAGCTCTCCAGAAAATTGATGCAGTTGCAGCATGAGAAAGCCAAACTAGAACAGCATATGGAGCAGGAATTCCAGGTCAGCAAACTGATGAAGAAAACTAAAAAACTGGAGAACGATACCATTTCTAAGCAGCTTACATTAGAACAGTTGAGACAAGAGAAGATTGACCTCGAAAGTACTTTGGAACAGGAACAAGAAGCACGAGTGAATCGTTTCTGGACAAGGATGGAACTTGAAGCTGAAAAGCGAATCCTGCAGGAGAAATTAGACCAGCCGGTGTCTGCTCCCCCATTGCCTAGAGACATCTCCGTGTAGATCGACCCTCCAGAAAACGTGATGCGACACATCAGGTCTTTAAAGAATGAACTGGAGAAGCTGAAGAAGCAACTGAGTGCTGCCCAGTTACAGCATTCCGAGATAATGGCGCAGTATTTGGAGGAGGAACTTCACATGAGGGAAGAGGACCTGAGAGGAAGCTGCAGAGGGAGATGGAGAGGAGAGAGGCCCTCTGTCGACAGCTCTCAGAGAGTGAGTCCAGCTTAGAGATGGATGCTGAAAGGTATTTTAAGGAGCTGTCTGCACAAGGATTAAGACCTCACATTGTGTGCAGCCCGATCCCTTACACACCTTCTCCCAGTTCAAGCCGGCCGATATCACCCAGTCTCTCGTATGCAAGTAACACACTTGGTTTCATGCCACCAACTTCACTGACTAGAGCTGGAATGTCTTATTACAATTCCCCAGGTCTTCATGTGCAGCATATGGGAGCATTCCATGGTATCACAAGGCCTTCACCGCAGAGAAGCAAGTCCTGATCAATTCAAATGGCCCACGCTACCTCCGTCTCACAACACACAGACCCCTGTCCAGCCACTGCCACCTCCATCTCCACCACCCATGCAGCCCGCAGTCCCCTCAGCAGGCACCTTGCAGCCTGCCCCCTCTCAACAGTCGGTTCACCCCTCCTCCCAGCCTTAATGCATGTGCTTAGTCCGAACCTCATGTCGGCACACGTTCTTGTACAGTGGAGCCGAGCTGTCGACTCAACGCCAAAGGCTTCCTTCCCTGGAATATGAATGTGACTTATTTGCACTGAGGTTATCTAGGCTTCACTATTCATTATGTTGCAAATGTGTGTCGGAAACGCAGCCAGTGTTGTGGATCTACAACTCTACACGGACGACTTTTTCCTTCGGTGTTTTACTTGAATCTACATGTGTGCACATTCCCTGGCTGGGACGTTGGCTGTTCGACTGTTTGGTAGTTCAGCAGCAGTGTGCAATTTTCACCTGGCCCCAGAGCTTCGTTTTCCTGGCTTTTAGGTTGGAAAATAAAAAGGTATATCTTTTTATTTTTTTCCATGAATTTGCAGAAAATTACTGAGCTGTTATTACCCCTCCCCTCCCATTATAATGGTGTTTACCAAGCATACCAATAATTCAGCACTACAATTCAGAACTTTGAAAATCTAGCACTCAGTATAAAATGGGAAGTTAGAGGGATCAGTACCAAAGACAATGCTCAATAGAGCTTTCTACAGATACACTTTGTATGGGTTATTTTCAGTATATCCCAACATCCATGTCTCTTGTAAAACAGATCACCTAAAGTACTGGATCACATGGCTATATCTTTTCCACATGCATGGGATTGATAATTATTGTATATCCAGGTGTGATTTTTTCTTTATCCTTGATGTTAGCCTCCTCAAACTGGACCCCTCTCACGTGAGTCGATAACTGTTGTCCTACCCACCAGTGGTTGTTATGACTGATTAGAAGGTGCTGTGTGATTTCTGCCGCAGAGGACAGTGTGATTGTAACAAAAACAGCTATTTCCCCTTTCCATTCTTTACTTGTGTTTCCCTAAAACAGAGTTCAAACAAATATTTTAAAGGTACAAAATACTATTAGAAAATACTATTTGAAATAAACATTATAGGAATATCTTAGCATAACGGCCACAAAATACTTTATTGCTGAGGACTTTATTGCTGAGCACAATATCACTGAGGACTGCTTATTTTGCCCAGTAAAATTGAGTGCAGTGTACAGAGAAGTATATCTTGAATGCATTATTTCTGTTCATTTAGCACAAATAAATTGTTTGGTTTCACTTTAAAGTAGAAAAATGAGTTAGAAGATATACAGAAAAAGCAAACAGAGATTAAGAATGCAATAACTGAAATAAAAAATACATTAAAAGGAATCAACAGTAGATTACATGATACAGAGGAACTCCTCAGCAAGCTGGAAGACACAGTATTGGAAATCACTGAACCTGAACAGAAAATGGAAAAAAAGTAAAAAGAAATGAAGACAATTTAAGAGACCTCTGAGACAACATCAGGCATACTACCATTTGCATTATAGTAATCTCAGAGGGAGAATAGAGAGAGAAAGGAGCAGAGAACATATTTGAAGACATAATAGCTAAAAACTCCGTCAACCTGGGAAAGGAAACAAACATCCAGGTACAAGAAGTACAGAGAGTCCCAAACGGGTTCAACCCAAAGAGGATCACCCCAAGACACATTATAATTAAAATGGCAAAACTTAAAGAGAGAATATTAAAAGCAGAAAGGGAAAAGCAACAAATTACAAACTCCCACAAGGCTATCTGCTGACTATTCAGCAGTAACCCTGCAGGCTACAAGGGAATGGCACAATGTGTCTAAAGTGATGAAAGGAAAAAACCTACTACCAAGAATATTGTAGCCATGAGGGCTCGCATTCAGATTTGATGTAGAGGTCAAAAGTTTTACAGATAAGCAAAGCTAAAAGAGTTCAGCAGCACAAAACCAGTTTTATAAGAATTGTTAAAGGGACTTCTCTAAGTGAAGAAGAAAAAACCACAACTAGACACATGAAAATTATGAAAGGAAAAAGCTAACCGGTCAAGACAAATACATAGTAAAGGTAGTAAAGCAACCACATATAAAGTTACTAGGAAGGTTAAAAGACAAAGGCCACTTTTATTCAACATAGTCATGAAAGTCCTAACCACAGCAATTGGACAAGAAAAAGAATCAAAATTGGAAAGGAAAAAGTAAAACTGTCACTGTTTTCAGGTAACATGATACTATACATAGAGAATCCTCAAGATGCCTCTCACTACGAGAGATCATCAATAAATTTGATAAAGTGGCAGGATACGAAATTAATATACAGAAACCTGTTGCATTTCTATACACTAACAATGAACTATCAGAAAGAGAAATTAAGAAAATAATTCCACTTATAATCACATCAAAAGAAAAAATTACCTAGGAATAAATCTAATTCAGAAAAAAAATCCTTCATGAAAAAAAATGTCAATCAGTGCAGCAAACTTTATTGTATTATTTTAAGAATTGCCACAGCCACCTCAGCCTTCAGCAACTGTCATCCATCAACATCGAGGCAAGAACCTTCACCAGCAAAAAGATTATGATTGCTGAAGCCTCAGATGATGGTTAGCATATTTTAGCAGTATTTTTTTAATCAAGTTATGTACATTGTTTTTTAGACATGCTACTGTGCACTTAATAGACTACAGTGTCATGTAAACATACTTTTATATGCACTGGGAAACTAAAAAATTTGTGTGACTCACTTTATTGCCCACTTTATTGTGGTGGTCCAAACCTGAGATACCTCTGAGGTATGCTTGTATTTACTTTCCATTTGTCAAGCTATTTATAGCTTCTTTCCATTTTGTCTTACTCTGATTTTTTTTTTTTGGGGGGGGGGGTCTCTCCTCATGCCTTGTGGGATCTTAGTTCCCTGACCAGGGATTGAACCCAGGTCCAGGGAGTGAAAGCACCAAGTCCTAACCATTGGACTGCCAGGGAATTCCCCATTTTGTCTTATTCTGGATTAAATAATGTTTATTATTTTATCCTTCATTAGCTTCTTCTTTATATATTATTTTCACCACAGATTAAAACATGCATTTAATGCTTCATTATTGTTTACTATAAAGTAGTACATATACTATGTATGAAAATATAATGAAATCAGAACACAATAACTCTACGTCTCACCACTTCAATATTTGTGTATTGTTGTCATGAATTTAATTATGCATATAGTTTTGACCAATATAAAATTTATAATTTGTAAGTCAATATCCATGTTTATTTCCTTATATATTGACTCTCTACTTCTCTACATTGCTTTTTATCTCTTTCTACGTTACCATATTTTTGTTCAGGATCATTTTCCTTCTGCTTGGAGATCTCCACTTAGCATCTCTTTTAGTTTGGTTTTCTGGTGACAAATCATTTCAATTCTTGTTTGTTAATGTCTTTGCTTTCATGTGTAAAGAATGGTGTGACAAGGTATAAAATTCTAGGTTGGCAGCTATTTTCTCTTAGTACTTTAAATAGGGCATTCCTTTGTCTTCTGTCATCCATCATTTCTCTTAAGTCACCTAGTTATTAATCTAACTGCGCATTAAAACTTACATGTCTTTTTCTCTCCAGGATCTTAACTCTTCAAATCATTTATTGCCTAAACAGCTCCAAACTACAATTTTATCTTTCCAGCCCCTTGAGATTGCAAAAAGATCCACCAGTTTTTCTGCTTCTCTGTTTTAGTCACCTGGATGGATTATTTGCCTCTTGGCCATCACCAAAAATAATAGTAGTAATAATAATAACAATAATAATTAATTAATACAAAAACCCCCAAATATTCCAGGGGAAAAGCTATTATCAAAATGTCAGCTCTTCATTTGTGGTTCCTTCTCTCTGGATTAAAGCCCCCTCCAGTACTGGTTGCCTCAGTGGTTTTCAGATATCTTTTTATTTCTTTACTTGGATTTTTAGTTATACGGGAGAAGAAAATGTTTATTTTCTTCAACATCCATAATACCTAAAATTTTTACTAAAAAAATTACTATAGGTTGAAAAAATGTAAACATTTCTTTTTAATTTTCCTGATGGGAAAGTACACTGCTCTACATTGCTCTATATTGTGTTGCTGTCATACTTCCTTGTATTTTCCGGTGTCTTCAAACTAGGGGATGATAGAGAGTGTATTACATACATCCTCTCTTAACTTCTTTGGAAATGCCACTTAAAACTTTCACTTTCAGCACAGTAGCCAGAACTAGACACATGATCCCATGATAACTGCAAGGAAGGATGGAAAATGTAAGGGAGCGCAACAGAATATTGGTGAGAATTGGCATGTTCTATAGTAATCATCTATAATATACCAGTTTAGAACTACACAAAAACTACATTGATCACATTTAGAAGTATTACAATAAGGATAAGGACTTTATTCTATGATCAATAAAAGTGACAATTCTAATGGGTCAGATAAAACATCATAATAAATCTGTGTGCTCATTTAATTTTAGAGAAAATATTACTAGCAAACCTAAGAATCTAAGAATATGTTCAAATATTAATTCTCTAAGATGTTGTTGCTCAGACTGCAGATTGAGCATATACAATCTGTTGTATCCATAGAAATTGGAGTTCAGTAGTAGTAAGTAGTTCTTAGGCAAGTGGTAAATGAAATACCTCTGGCACTTCTACTTTCTTATCACATTTTTTTTCCATATGCTAGGGGGAAAAAGCTGGAATTTAGAAAAATTTCTTCAACATCCATAATACCTAAAATTTTTACTGATAAATTATTATAGGTTGAAAAAATGGAAACATTTCTTCTTAATTTTCCTGATGGGAAATTAGGTTAATTTTTTTTTTTAATTTTTTGCAGGGAGGACATTTAAGGAGAGCAAAAGTGCAAGTTGAAAAAATGGCATGGCATGGAGTTATTGGTAGTCTTCAAAGTGATCTTGAGAAAAACAATTTGGATAACAGATAGTCTAATGGAATACAAAAAAAAAAAAGTTTGCAAAGCCAGTATACAAATAAGTTCTTGTTTTTTAAAGTTTCATATGACATGATCTTTAGGAGTTGCTAAGTCGTTAAAAACATGCCATTCATTGAAAGATACCAATAAATGTTTAAAAGAAAAGGAAAATAATAATGCAATCATTCATACACTGCAGTTATTTTATTCATAAATAAAGACAATGCTTAATTGTTAGTAGATAGGACTTGTGGCTTATGTTTTGAATTGTTTTCAAATGTTGGTGATAATTTTTACTAATTTACTCATATTGGCACCCTATAATTCCCCTTATTAACAGCAGAATACATTTCTAACCTAACTCTTGGTTCAGGGAAGTGTGTTTTGAATTACGATAGGGCAAAGTTATCTAATGCACATAGGGATAAAATATATAATCTTTGTTACATTAATATCATATTCTAGCTTAAATTTGTTGGATTAGTTACATGCTTCTACTTTTATGTTATATTTAGCTATATTCTTGCCACTTAGCAAAGGGATGGAATATATAGCATTTTAAAACTTTTCCCAGAGTCCTTCAATGTGAATATATTTAAGAGATACATAGATATTTTCTGAATCATATTATAGAGCTCATTTAACTTAAAATCATTCATCCATTGCATGTCCCTTTCTATTAGGTGGACAAAAAAGCTTTAATTGCAGTCACATAAGTTGATTGGAATAATAATGCTTCTTTTAAGGAGAGTGTTAAAAATGATAGCCTTAGAGAATCTTTAAAACACTTATATACAGATCAATTATTTATCAAATATATGTGTGTATACATATATAACCAAGAGCAAGCATACTTTACTCTTGAAATAGAGGTATTAGATATATATAGGTGAGAAATTGGGGAATTCTCGTTTACTAACAAAGTTGTAGGTGAATAACAATTTCTTTGCAAAGTCTGTATGCTACGTGCACATGTGTGCACACATAAGTATGTTTTCAGCCCCCAAATCTACAAATGTTAAAACAGTATGAAAACTTTCTTATACATCATTTTATGAAAACTGTGAAAATCTTTTTTTAGAACTCACAAGAATAAATCTCTTGTTAAGCATGAGATTGGCACCATAAAATGTAAAGGATGACCAGGGTCATAACTGAAAGTGTGTAATAAAAGTGACATGTCATTTTTTATGCCATATTATAGGGTTCCTAAATACCCCTACTCCCACGAAAACATAAAACTCAGTTCAGAACGTTCTACCATTTCTTAATTGTTACTCTAGTCACATTTCCTGCGTTTAATCCTATTCTTTGAATCTTAAAAAAAAAACCCTGCTGAACACTAATTATTTAACCTTGCCTCCTACCTACTTTCCCTCTTTATTCTGAGGTTTCTTAAGGGCTATAATGAGCTGTCCCCACACAAACAGGCCAAATTAGTGGATAATTACTGCTGGGCCTGTGAATGTTCTCACTCCTCCTTTCTTACAGTTTCACAACATTACCACAATGGTCTGTCGCCTCCCTACCAATTAGGAACAATTACTACTTTATAACGTTAGTGGTGGCAGGCTTATTACATTCCGGGATATGTAAAAGTAAGGTGAGTGTAGGGAGAGAAATGCAAGGCCAAAAGGGGTCATTGTTATATGAGGAACTTCAGTAGTTTATATTCATCGTTTTGATTTCATTTCTTCAGGATAACAGCCGCAAAGATTTATATTAACTCTATTAGATGAAAGTGAACATCATATATATCCAAGGTTGTGTTTTTCTTCTTTTACACAGGATAATATCTCATTTTGATGGCTTTAGTTTTCAAACTCATGGTAATGGCTTTGGTTCATTCTTTGGGATGAAAAACAAGGTTTTTTGTTTTTTGGGGTTTTTTTTGGTTTCCTTGTAAAGATTACTTTTTTGTTGTTTGTTTTGTGTAGAGTATATTTCTGACAAGTGAATTTAGTTTCTTAAGTGATCTTGAGATAACACTGCAAAAGGAGGTACTGTGACCCAGAAGAGTATCAAAACACTCCCTTCCAATCTGTATTTAAATAGAGTTTAGGTCAAGATAAATCTATATCAAATATTCAGAATGAAGCACTTTGAAAGCTTTTAAGACTGGTATATATGCAGTTAACGTTTGTCTTTCTAGGAGAAAAGAGTTGTAACAGACTCATCTACCCTAATTTTTCTGTTCTCAAATTCTTCTTTTTTTCTAATGCTACAAAAAAGTCTTATGTGGTGCTTTCAGTCAGGGTATATTCTAGGAATTCAATAAAGTATAATGGATTTTAATGGATGTGGCCTTACTGTCCCTTTTGGTGCTTTGTTCCTTGTAAGGCCCTTATCCCATGGTCACAGAACACAAGCCTAACTTTCCTTTGAATGGCATCTTAATTAGACTACCTCATTTATGTTTTAAAACATATGTTGTGAAAGGAGTTTAGAGATTCATGGAGATGAATGGAGATGGAGAAGAAACAGTACAACTTTAATATGACTTAGAAGTAAAACAACAAACTTTTCTAGATACCACTGAAGGGAAAATTTTTTGGATGGAATCAGTAACCATTGCTGAAAGTGGTGTCAGGCAGCCTGAGGATAGAGATGCTCATGGTGTCGATGGTGATGGTAATGATGGCAATGATGGTGATGATGATTTTGGAATAAAGAGATGGTGGTTATCAAATATGGAATCATCATTTTAGCCTGAGTGTTGAGAATGAAAAATCCATTTCAGAGGGTTAAAAAAAAGATTATATGGAAAGAAAGTGAAACTTGAGGCTGTGGACCACAAATGTAAGAAATCTGATAATTAAAAGGGAGCTAAAGACTAAAAATACTAAATAAAATAAATTTGTAGAATGAGGTTTTTATATATTTGAAGGCAGAAAAGGAGAAACTGAATGAAGAAGGAGAGCAGAGAATAATAATAAAGGTATGGAATATAAGGCATGGATTACCTTCTAAAATTGGAAGAAAAAAATATGTAACTTTTTCTTGTTGGTTAAGCAGTCATAGAAAATAAGAATCAAAATAAAAGTGTAGTGAGATAAAGGGATATACATTGAGTGGGCTCATTCTTTTTTTTTTTTTTTTTTGCGGTACGCGGACTTCTCACTGCTGTGGCCTCTCACATTTGCAGAGCACAGGCTCCGGATGCACAGGCTCAGTGGCCATGGCTCACGGGCCCAGCTGCTGCACCGCCAGGGACCTCTTTTCAGTAAATTGGAAGTAAAGATTGTGTCTCACTAGGAAAATTGCCTCAGACATTCCTCAGGAAAACAAATGTGGCATAAAGGATCTAGCCTTGGCTGACAAGCATCTCAAAAAACATAAAGATCAGCAATAATTCTCTGGCTGTTTGCAACTAATAGATAATTCACTTGTTCAATAAAAAGGTCAAAAAATTGTGTTCTTTAGAATGCATAGCAAATAATTAGATTAACTCCATTTCTCAATTTGTGGTTGTGTGTTCAGCAAATAGCCATGATCACAATATTGTCTCTCTAAATAGAACCAAATTTGATCAACTCAATGTTCATTATGAAGTAGTTGTTGAACAACCTCTATACTTTATGCCATATGAAATAAATTATGAAGAATACCAAAACAAATTATGAATTTCAGCAAGAAGAACCATAAGACTGATTTAATGAGAGAAAGAGAGAAAGAAAGAAAATTGTGCAAGACTTTTGTGTCCTAGTCAGGTGTCAAATTAATTTACTTGATGTCCAAATGTTGAGCATATTTTATTACCAAATACTGGAATATTTATGGATCATTGGTGCAGTTAGCCTTGTCTTGGTAATCTTTTATAATATGAGGTTAAATTTTTTTCATGACTGAGAAAAAAATAAAAAACAGAAAAGTTTCAGAATAAAAGAACATACTTTTTCACTTAAGAAAAAACACTAGAATACCTATTTCTCATAGCTACTCAGTTCCTTAGAAACTTCAAATTTCCATTTCCAAAAGCATTTAATAATCTTTTATTAGTTCCTTAACTTTTAAATGTTTTTGCTTACGGCATTTATTCCAAAGAAATAAAAACATATGTTTACACAAAAACATGTACATGAATTTTGAGAGCAGTTTAGTTGTAAGAGCCAAAAAATGGAAACAACCCAGACATCCTTCAATACATGAGTGAGTAAACAAATGGTGGCATATTCATACCATGGAATACTACTCCGCTATAAAAAGAACCACTAGTGACGCACACAACTTGGATGGATTTCAAAGGAATTACACTGAATGAGGAAAGCTGATCCCAAATGGGTACCTACTGTATGGTTTCCTTTGTATAACATTCTTGAAATGACAAAATTACAGAGATGGAGACCAGGTTAGTGGTTACCAGGGACTGATGTAGAAAGAGAAAATTTTGATTTTGACTATAAGATGTAGGACAAGGGGTCCTCATGATGGAACTATTGGCATCTTGACTGTGCTGATGTTCATAGGAATCTACAAATGTGGTGAAATTAAAGTCAAATATACACACAAACCCAAAAGAGTGGATATGAAACTGGTGAGATCTGAATAGGGTTGGTGGATTGTATCAGTGCCTACTTCCTGGTTGTGACATTGTGCTATATTTAGGCAAGACATCACCATTGACGGAACTGGGTGTAGGGTGCATGATATTTATTTATGTTATCTCTTAAAACTGTATGAAAATCTACAATTATCCCGAAATAATTTTTTAAACAAAGATATTGTTCATGTTCAAGGGAGAAAGAGATCAGTTTTAGCTGAGAAATTGGGTAAGAGTAATCAAGGAAGCATCATTTGAGTTAGCCTTTAGAAGTTGAATATGATCTTTTTAGGTGGAGATTTCCTGGGACAAAATATTCCAGGTTGGGAGAAGAGAACAGGCAAAAGCATCAACTATATTTGTTCATTTTTTTCCCATGCCCCTAAAAGTACAGGAGCAAAAAAGGTTTTTGTAAATATGAAAGAAAAATGAACCCAACACTATGTAGTTATAGTATGTATACTGCTATTAACCTTTAATCTTACAGCACATTAGTGGAGGAAGAGAACTGTCACTGCGCTGTCCAAAATTATATTTTTCTTTGTGCAGTACTAAACACCTGTGGCTTCTTGGCAGTACTATTGGTTTTATTCCAGAGACATTCATGGTAGAAACAGAATTTAAACTGTCGTTAATGTTTCCCTTCTCTTCAAAGCACCATTTAAATCAGAAGTTACTGGATTCCTAAATGTTTGTGTAAGGACATCTTGTGACTCTGGTTTTTATGATGCCTGCATCCCTTCTGAAGTGAGATACAGTGTTTCTAAAAAATATAAAAGGAAGTAAGTTTGTAACTGACTTGTTCTACATGGGCACAAATCTTACTAACCCCTTAAATTAGATACTCTTTAGCTTATTTTAGATGACTTCAAAGACCTGTGCTTAGGAATATAGAAGGTAGTGAATTTCTTCTTCAGTCAAGGAATCTGCTCAAATATTTTCTCATAGATACTTTTCCCAGTGGCAAAAAAATAAATAAATACTACTTTGGACAACAATACATCACCTAGGTAAGCTCCCCTCTTGTACCTTTTATTACAATTCCACTTGTTAATTTACCACTTTTTATATTTATTTATTTTCTTTATTTTTATGGCTGCGTCGGGCCTTAGTTGGGGCATGAGAGATCTTCATTGAGGCATGAGGATCTTTCGTTGCAGCACGCGGGCTTCTCTCTAGTTGTGGCCTGCAAGTTTTCTCTTTCTGGTTGTGGCGCACAGGCACCAGAGTGTGTGGGCTCTACAGTTTGCAGTATGTGGGCTCTCTCATTGAGGTGCGCGAGCTCAGTAGTTGTGGCACTTGGGCTTAGTGGCCCCGTGGCATGTAAGATCTTAGTTCCCCAACCAGGGATTGAACCTACGTCCCCTGCAACGGAAGGTGGATTCTTTACCACTGGACCACCAGGGAAGTCCCTAATTTACTTTTATATAATCAGAGTAGTGACTTATTGTACAGTAACTATGTACATTCCCTTTATGAAAGATTATATCTTCACTCTGAGATTAAAAGATACAAGAAAGTAGGTAACAGAAAGGAAAACACATTTGGTCCTTGAGCATAAGGTTAATTCTTGCTTTTCCAAAGAAATATGATATAAATATTCTAGGAGGTAATAGAGCAAAATTTGACAGGCAGTAGGTAATTTCTTTTAGGACAAATCATGGTGAAGTTCCCTCTCATTTTTTGATCTCTGGATAATTCTATGATGCAGTTATTTGGAACAGAAATTTCTTTAGTGTGTTACATGAATTTATTCTTGTTTTTTGTAATATCTGAGAATGAATGTTGAAATGGACTTGGGGGAATGTCAGCTATATAGTAGTTATGCCTAGAGCTTCCTTGTAGTGTACGAAGACATACCTTTATCTAAGACAAAATTGGAATTGCTTAGAATTAGGTTCATGTCACACATTTCTGAATAGTTAGGGTAAACTAAATTATATAAATAAAACCATAAGTTAAATGTACCTGGAAGCCTTGCTATGTAAAATTATCTCTGAAAAGGAAGGAATTCCTTTATAATAACCCATGTTTTCATTTTATATATAGATATAGATAGATGGACAGTTGGGGGGTGCTTTGGCTTTTTCAGGGTGGGACAGGCATGGATCTGGAAGTTAATACATAATGTTCCCTATTATTGTATAATAGTGTACTACACTACAGTAGTGAAATGTCTCTCACCATCAAAAATTAACATGTCAATACTGATTAACAGTAGGGGAAAAAAAGCCAAAAATAAAACTACATTTTCTTCCTTTTTTTTCTTTTTTAATCAGTAGTTGCACTCCAGTGGACTTTGAGAATTGACCTGGAGACATGTCTTGCCCTGCCCTAAACTAGTATAGCCTCCATTCACAATCCCCTTGATTTCTGATCTTGTTTTAGACTATTTCCCTACCTTCCCCAGATTCCTGCTGGGCTGGGTTTTTAAAAATCTATTATTCAGTTTATTTAAACAAAAACAAGAAACAAATAACAGTTCACCCATTTCCCCTATATCCTACCCCCTGCGTCTTTCAACCACCAAACTTTTCTCTGTTTCTACGAGCTTGCATTTTAAAATTTATTATTATTATTTCCAGATTCCACATGTAAGAGCGATCACATGGTATTTGTCTTTCTCTGTCTAGCTTATTTCACTTAGCATGATGCCCTTGAGGTCTATTCATGTTGTCACAAATGGCAAGATTTCATTCTTTTTTATGACTAAATAATATTCCATTATATATATGTACCATATCATCTTTATCCATTCATCCATCAATGGACACAGTTATTTCCATGTCTTGGCTATTGTCAATAATGCTGCAGTGAATATGGGGATATAGATATCTCTTCAGATAGTGATTTTGTTTCCTATGGATATACACCATAGGAAAGTAATTCCAGAAGTGGAATTGCTGGATCATATGGTAGTTCTAGTTCTAATTTTTTGAGGGAACTTCATACTTTTTTTCCAAAAGGTTGCACCAATTTACATTCCCACTAAGAGTTCACAAGTGTTCCCTTTTCTTCACACCCTCACCAATACTTGTTATTTCTCGTCTTTTTGATAATAACCAATCTGACAAGTGTGAGGTGGTACCTCATTGTGGTTTTGAGCTGCATTTCCCTGATGATTAATGATGTTGAGCACCTTTTCATGTACCTGTTGGATGTATGTCTTCTCTGGAAAAATGTCTATTCTGATCTTCTACCTATTTTATAATCAGATTGTTGGGGTTTTTTGTTTTGTTTTTGCTTTTTGCTATCTAGTTGTATGAGTTCTTTGTATATTTTGGATATTAGCCCCTTATCAGAAAAATGATTTGCAAATATTTACCTAGGTTGCCTTTTCATTTTGTTGATGGTTTCCTCTGCTGTGCAGAAGCTTTTTAGCTTGATATAGTCCCACTTATTTATTTTTACTTTTGTTGCTTTTGCTTTTGGTGTCACATTAAAAAAAATCATTGCTAAGACTTATGTGAAGAAGCTTCCCACCTATGTTTTATTCTAGGAATTTTATAATTTCAGGTCCTATATTCAAGTTTATTCCATTTTGAGTTAATTTTTGTGTATAGTGCATGATAGTGGTCCAGTTTCACTCATTTGCATGTGGCTGACCAATTTTCCCAAGACTATTTATTGAAGAGACTGTTCTTTTCTTATTGCATATTCTTGGCTCCTTTTTCATAAATTAATTGAACACATATATGTGGGTTTATTTCTGGGTTCTCTATTCAACTTTCTATTTTAAAAAATTCTGTTTTTATGTCAATACTATACTGGTTTAATTACTAAAGCTTTGTAATATAGTTTTAAATCAGTGTGTATGATGCTTCTTATTCATTCTTTAAGAATTATTTATTGAGCATTTTTAGATATCAGGCACTGTGCAGAATGTTAGAAATAAAAAGCAAGCAAAATACATCACTTGTGTAAATTGCATATTGCTGGAGTGAAATTAAATATAATCAAATTTTGTACAAATATATCTACAATTTTCACTCTGGCTGCTATGGAGAACAAATCAGAAGGGGAAAGTTTTTAAAGATGTGCAATCAGTTATTATATACTAATATTCCAGGTGAGAGGAACTGATGTATGACATGTTTGGATATTTAAAACATAATAATTTTAATAAAACAAATGCTATGTGAAATAAAAATAAGGTCATGGATTAATGTCAGAACTTTATGCATCTGGCACACTGTTTATATCAGGCACTGTACTAAATACTGAGCAGTGATCAGCATGCTGTTTCATAAACTTATATCCTAGTAGATGGAGAAAGAGTGAAACTAAACACAATGATTATTGGATATGGTAAATCTTTGCAAGAAAACAGAACTGGATGACATACTAAAGTTATTGATCATAGTGCTAATCAGGGGTAGGGGGGCTCAATAAAGCATTCAAAGGAAGACTCAGACAAAGCCTCTCAGAACGAACTACCTTTTAGCTGAAACCTGGAAAAATGTAGCCAGCCATTGGAAATAGGACTGAGAAGACATTCTAGGCAGGATTAAAGCAAATGAAAGGGCCTATGATATAAAATGCCTTCACATATTAGAGGAAAAGAGCCTACACAGAGCTTAGTGAACAAGGGGGAGAGTGATACAAGATGTAGATAAAGGAGAGCAGGGCCAGATATTGCAGGACATTTTCAGCCATGGTAGGAGTTTAGATGCTGTTCTAACAGAAGAGTTTAAATGTCACTGTAATTTAAGTGGGAAGTAATAAATTACAGATAAATTACATAATGTTTTATCTTTTTAAAGATTATTCTGACCTTCTTAAGGAAAATTGATTAGGAAGGCAAGAAGATAAACAGGAAAACAAGTTTAGTAGTCTAAAATAGTGTCCAGATGAGAGGAGATTATTTAGATTTGAGTGGTGAAAATGGTATTAAGAGAAATTTGAAATTCTCTCTCTCTATATATATTTGAAGGTAGAATTAACAGGATTTGCTGATGGACTGTTGGACTGTGGACTGGATTTAGATGATGAAGGAAAGGGAAGAACCAGAAATATTCTTGGGAGTTTATCCTAAAAAAGTGAGTTGGAAGTTTGTACCTTTTTCTAATAGGGAGAAGAGTGTGAAAGGGACCTTCTTTGAGGAGAGTTTACTATTAGACATCCAAGTGTTAAAGTTGAATAGGCTATTGGATCCATTCGACTGGAACTCAGGAGAGATACTGGGTGCAGAGTTGTTAGTCATCAGCATAGAAGTGACACTTAAAATTTACAGGCACCTGAGATTATCTAAGGAGAGAGTGTAGATGAAAAACAAAAGAGGTTCCAGGTAGAGATGGGTAGAAAAGAGCAAGAGGGCAAAGGAAACTGAGAAGAAAGCAGTGTATTAGGAGGAAACCCAAGGGAGTGTGACGACAGCTGAGCCAATGGAGGAGAGAGAAGCCAAGCAGAGCAGGATCCACAAGTCTGAACTAGCAAGTAAAAGGGGAAGGTAGAAGTATCCATTGGATTTGGTATAATGGAGGTTACTGGTCATGTTGACAAAGCAGTTTCACAGTGATAGAAAAAAAAAAACAACAGAAGCAAGACTGTGAGGACTGCGTAGTTAGTAGGAAGTGAGGAAGCAGAATATTTATTAAAAAGGAAACAGAAATGAGGGGACCATTTTAAGCACAGGAGTGCATATTAGAGTGCATATATTGGATAGAATGTATGTAGCCGTTGTAGCTGTTGATAGATAATGATGCCAAGAGAAAAATGAAAGAGCAAATAGGGGCTGGGATACAAAGTGTAAGTAGAAGGAAGGATTCGTTTCCTTTCATTTCAGTGGGGAAGGAGAACATGTTTGAGGCAAGGTAAGTCTTGTTTTTCCATGAAGTTTGCGTCAAGGTCATCAGCAAGGGAATAAGTGAGACTAGAGCATGGAGGCTATGAAAAACAGAGGTTATAAAAACAGTCACCAGGGCTTCCTTGGTGCCTTGGTGGCGCAATGGTTGAGAGTCCGCCTGCCGATGCAGGGGACATGGGTTTGTGCCCCGGTCCGGGAAGATCCCACATGCCGCGGAGCAGCTGGGCTCCTGAGCCATGGCCGCTGAGACTGCGCGTCCGGAGCCTGTGCTCCGCAACGGGAGAGGCCACAACAGTGAGAGGCCCGCGTACTGCAAAAACAAACAAACAAACAAAAACAAACAAAAAAACAGTCACCATAGACAATGGGATAGTGAATTTATTAAGGAAAATAGAGTAGAATCTCTGGGTAGTTCTTAGCATCCATTTGAGAATTAAGGTCTGGAATATAACCAGTCAACCTGGTGTGGTGTTCTTTCAGCTATGGTCAGTGGCAGGCAGCAAGAGTGGAGAAGGGTGATTTCTGGGGTCAGCCAGCACTGTGAAATGAGCATAATGAAGGGAGAAAAAGGGCAAGATAGTTTAACGTATTTATACCAGGTAATTGTAATAATTAACAATGGAACACAAGCTGGTAAATTAAGGACAGGAAGGGAGTAATCGAGTGACAAAATTAGGTCTGGCAAATTGCTGCTGATGACAAGTCCAAGTGATGATCTTGAGAGAGCATTTGAGTTAAGAATATGGGAAAATATTGTGAAAGGGTAGGTAGTCAAGAAGCCAAGAGGTGAGACTTCTGAGGCAAGTCATCCACATGTAAAGTTAGCACCAAGGAATATAAAGCAACCTTGGAGGATAAGTGTCTTGCACATCTTTCTGATACCAAGCTCTCTGAGGGTTGGTAATAAAAACTTACCTCGGAGGCCAGTAAGTTATTGCCTTTTGATGTGGACATTGTCAGGTTTTGCTGATAAATATGGAATACAGAAGCATTTATCCCTAATGTAATATGTCTTCCAAAGCCCTGACTTGTTCCATAAGTTCTGTTATCTTTTATCTTTTACAAATGTGGGTGCAAATGAGTAACAGGGAGCCTAATGTTCCAGAGTGAATTATATCTAACTCAGTTCTGATCTACACATTGCCACCTATCTTCTGGTGATGTGTTTTGCCTGCCAGTTAGGAGCGCCTGATATAGTGGGATCTATTTTCACATACAAGAGGGATACATTAATTTCCCATAACCCTTCTCCTTGTACCATTTGGTCAGTTAGTCTTTGGAGCATCTATTACTTTATGGAAATTACATTGGTTGATTTACAGAAAACAAACCCAAAACTTTTGAGTTCTAAAACCTAGGCTTTAAAATTGAACTGAAGTTTGTCAGGACGCAGAACAACACGTGATGTCGGAATACGCTTTTCTTCCCCCTGAAATTGGATCAGGTATTCTGGCTGCTGCTACATCTCTGGAGGTTCCTGCCCAGCAGCACTGGTTCAGACTCCCATGTGCTTGGTCAGGTGATACACCCTCATTTATTTGACAGATTTGTACCCCCCAGGATTTACTGATGATGGTCTGAAGCATACCTGGATTTGTTATGTACTTTGGAGGCAGAATCTAGGCCAGCTCCGGTACCCTGTCACCTATAGCCAATTTGTTTCCCCAACACAGGCAGTGCTGTCTAGCGAGCGGTTCTTGGTTCAGTCACAGATTTTTCTATCTTCCTGTTCTGCTTCTATTGATTTGACTCCAGTGTGTCTCTTGACTGACATAGCCTATGTCAGAGTGCTGCACACAAAACTCATGTATAAGAAGATGTAGTTTTCCCTTGAAAAATGTGTCACTTATTTGGGGAAAGGAAATGGGGGAAGGCTTGGGACTGAGGGAACTTCCTCTGCTCTGGGGCCAAGTGTGAAAGTGTGAAAGAGGCGTCTGGAAACAAATATAGCTGAGACTGGACACTGTCTTAATCCTACCTACTCTGGTACTAAGGGCCTGCTTTGGGAAAAATAGCTCAGCAAGGCTGACCCTGGGTTGTCAACATCTGAAGTGCTGCACCCCGGAGCTGAGGTCACACGGAGGAAGGTGAATCGCTTATGACTTCATTCACTTTGTCGTGTGACTTTAAGCAGGTGATTATAGAAACATTGAAAGCACTAAATGAGAAGAAAAATGATTGCTAACATAAATGGTATATGTTACAATTATAATCTATCTTATAAAAAATTTATGAGGTAGGTATTCTATTATTCTTCTCAGTTTACCTGGGAAGAATATGAAGTCTGGAGATGTTAGGCACCTTGCCCAAATTTGCCAGCAAATGCTTGCCAGGACCAGTGCATGGATTTCATTTTTCCCATTCTAAATCACCCATTAGTAACATTGGTAAAGTTCACCTGCTACCCAAGGCAAGTGACAATGGACCTCAATTTCCACATCTGTCAAAGGGTGGGTAGGATTTGAAGTGTCTAGCATCTCTAGCACTAAACATGCTATCATTTTCCTGGAGATTTATAAGCAACATTGTTCCCATCTAAAACACCTGCAAAAGCACTATTTGTGAATTTGCCATATGTTTTCAGCAGAAAGATTACACTTATTTCCCCACGGAGTAATGTGATAAGAATTTTTGTAGGGTTGGTGTTTATGATGAAGTATTTCAGATGATTTTACGTTTTTAATATGTCACATTAAATCTTTGGAAAGTAGTGGATGAAAAGAATGAATATGTTTGTAAGTGGAATAAATCTACTCACCTTCAGTCTTGGGTTCTGCACATGGCAAAAAAGAAAACTGTAATGATTATTAGAACTCAGGATCCAAGAAGATTTTTAAGCACCTGAATTATTTATGTTAATGATTAAATTATCATGACTATGTACTATATTATTACCAAGACAACTCAAATTCACAAAAGTTTTAAAAATCAGATTTGTAACTTTTCAAATTTTCAGTCCTATAAAAATGTTATTTTTACAATATTTACAGCATTTAAGTAATACTTTTATTTTTAGGACCGTTTTTTAAATTTAGAACGAATATTTAGAACATTACAAATGTCATTATTTTATTTGGTTTAAATGCCTTTTCTGGCTGTTTAATATTCTTTTCTCATATTACCTAAAATTTTCCAAGAAAAAAATGAATATGGAAGAAGATAGATTCACAGGTACTACACTTGATCTTCATTATTCCAAGTGATGACTGATACTTCAAAATAGGGCAGAGAGTTTTGCCTACATATATAACTGATACACTGAAGAGCTATAACTCAGAGTACAATCCGAAGATCAACTACTCTTCTCCACTCCTAGCCATTTAACTCTACTCTGTGAAATCAGGCTACCTGCTTACACTCAGATAATAACAAATATCTCCTGATGACTTTTAGTAACAAACAAATAAGCGGAATCCTCAGTTCAGTAATTAGTATATCTAGAGCCAGTGCCATTAGAAATGTTCTATATTTGTGCTGTCCAGTAAAGTAGCCACGAGTAGTTATCAAGCACTTGAAATGTGGAAGGAACAGGGTGACTAATACACTGAATATTTCATCTTATTTAATTCTAATTATTTTAAATTTAAATAGTCAAGCATGGCTAGTGGCTACTGTATTGGCTAGCACAGGTGTAGACCAGGGTGATCTTCAAAACCTCCAAACTTTATTTTAAAAAGCCTCTTTCTCTTACCCAGCCCAGTGTCCTTTGAGGTCAGAAGCCTATGACAAAGATAGAAAGTTCAGTCAACTTCTCCCTTTACCCTATCATTTGGCCAGATTCCCCCCACCTGCCCCCCATGCACCCTTCCCAAGAGTCTCTGTGATGGGAGAGGAGGAGGCATTAAGGTCAGGATGGTGGGGAAGCAGCACACGAGTACGGACAGACAGCCTTTGAGAACTGGCCACCTCCGGCTCTGACCAGTGTTTACAGCTGATTCCTTCTAGGCTGGGTGATCCATGTTGCCTCCTTTTCTTGGATGCCTTTGAAATGACTGGAAACTTTCTGCTGTGACCCCATGAAATAAGCAATACATTTTCCTTCAGCTACACATTTATATTCCTTCTCTCTCCCTTTTGAATCCAGTAGTTTCTCTTTTTTTTTCTGGAGGGGGTCACTGTGCCTCTCCAGGCAGTCTTCTTACAGAAGATTTGAGGTGGCTCTGGACCTTCTCTCGCAGTCTTCACTATGGTCCATGAGAAACAGTTATGCAGCCTTTCCTCTCTCAGGTGGAATACAGCTAGAGTCTAATGCTCTCCAGCCCACTCTGTTCCACTTGTTCACTTCTGGTTCATGAGAAACACTCATGTATCCTTGTCCTTATGTCAAATGGGAACATAGAAAGCTTCTGAAACTACCTGGTTTTCTCTCTCCTCTCCCCATGGACGAGTAACCATACTTCTCACATACACACTTTTTTAAAGCATGGATTGAGTCTGAGCTTTGAGCCCCACAGACGCCAGGGGACCACAAGGTAAACTCTTCTTCTGTGAGGGAGAGGACACGTCATTCCTACTCTGGAGGGTGAAGTTGGGCATCATTTCAAAATGACAGCTCCTTGAGGACACTCTGCCACTAATAACCAATGACTATTTGAGTCCTGTTCACCTCTTTATAGGCTGGGGGTGAGTGGTCAGCTCAGCTAAGGACCTAGGCTGCTTCCTTTGCAAGTCCTACCTAAGTGATTCAGATTTTCACTTCACAATGTTGGAAGAGCTGACACTTAATATCTCAAAGGTCTCAGCTGAAACAGGAAGAAAAAGGGTCTAATTCTAAAATTGTATTACATGTGCAATTATATAAGCCATTCTTTATCCTAAACATTTTATAATACATGCATTATTTTATATCAATCCTATATGGAGTAAGTATTGTTAATATACTCATTTTACAAATGAGGAAACTAGATGAGATAAATAACTTGCCAAGGTCACATAGATTAGGAAAAAATGGCAGGCTTAGAATAAAATCTGGAACTCAAATTTTCATTTCCTTAAATTCACTCTATCGTACTCCTTTCCCTAGTTTAGTTACTTTAGTCATCAGTTTCTGCAGCCACAAAGTAATATGTTGTATTCGAGTGTATAAACAAAATGTGTGTGTTCATCTACAGAGCAAAATATTTTATATGAATATATATTAATAAATATATATATATCATATTTTTCTAAGTCACAGTTTCTCCTCCTATATTTTCATATACTATACATTTTAGTACTTCTTAGAATCAGTGTACAAGCTTGCTTTACTAAGGTAGTGCCTTTTTCTCCAGAAAAGTCATTAATAAATGAATGTTATATTTAACAATTTGGCATTCTTAGAATCAAACACATACCAGAATAACTGAGTCATTCAAAGAGAGACTCTGACAGTACAAGTATGCATTGACTCATTCCTAACACAGAAAAAATATCAAGGATCAACAGGAAATAGCTAACATGTAAGCACACTCTGATCAGAGTCCATGACCAATGAGATATATTCTTAAGATTTGATCAGTAAACAAAACAGTTAGAAAATGCAGTTTGGGAGAGTTTGAAAAGAAAATAAAACTAGCTCTTATTGGGGTAAAACTAAGTTATTCTTCCATTAGTCTATTGATAAATACAACACATAGTTAAATGTATGATACTGTACTAGTCAGAATTAATGGTTCTAAAGAATGTAAAAGGAAAAAATATTCAGGCTTTTTGTTTGATCAGGAAAGAGATACGTGAACAACTCTTACAATTTTGTAATATTTATTTTAATTTTACCTTGAATACAGTTACCAGTTCATTAGCTTTATTTAACCTAAGCCTTTTTAGAATGCGCAAACTTCTCTATTTTAAAGACGTGGGTACTCTGCTACTGTTGCTACAAAAATAAATATATCTGCATACACGTACTTAAAGGTTGATACTGTAAACATGTCAGGATGTATGAAGCTAATTTCACATCTCTATCATGAACACATACATCCTATGAGCATGATAAATTTATCAGATGTGTGCACACAGGACTTTATAAGTGAAATAATGAAGTGCTTCATTTATATATGAGATCTAAGGAAGTTATGTGATTCTCCCACGTGCTAGAGCCAGTTCTTAGCAAAGCCAGAACAGATGCATTGAGGATTCCTCTTACATGTACAGAGAAAGAATGTTTTGAGATGTCTAGGAAGAGAAATGATTCTTAGTTTCTAGATTATTCTCAATCTATAACATTATATTATTAAATTTATATTTTCTTTTAGCAGAATATAACTTCAGTACTTAGCGTAGCCATACAAATACAGTTTGGTAGTGAACAAAAAGTCGCATCCTGGGAATAAATATGATGATGGTATTTATAAATAAACATCTGTATATATCAGATGCTTTCATATATGAGAAATATATGCTCAATAGCACAAAAAATATCATAATTTTCCTTGTCACATTCCTACTTCCTCCCTTCTAGTCCAATTGATATTTATTCTAATATCAACTTATTCTTATCTCCTGATCTAACAAAACCCCAGTTTCATCCAGTGTCCTAACTTCTTAGAACACCCTTAACAGGTCATTTCATTTATTCTTTAGAGTGACCCTCTGTTTCTTTCATGAATAGAAGTCACTGTGAGTAAGTGGAAATGTGAGCTTTATTACAGTGATGTGTCTCTTTCCTTCCTGAATTTTGCAGCAGAGGGAGATTTCAGCCTACTTCGTGCATAGCAGTTGAGGGTGGAGGGCAACTGGGAGTAGTCACAATTTTATCTATCACTTTTGTTGGCTAAATAGAACAATTTCCTTTCTACTCAAAGGAAAGAAAAGAAACATGGGCTCTACTATAGTCAGAAAAAGTTATCTTCTGAGATTTGAAGACATTTCCAGTTGAGATGGTAGAGGAAAGAAGAGGTTGGTAAGACTTGCATGCGCCCCATATCACGTGCTTTTAAAAAATGATTATTTACTTAAAAATTGCTATAGTTAGGATATTTCTGAATTCGTGTTTCACAATGCATTAAAGTTTCACTTAAAAGTACAGTTGACCCCTGAAAAATATGGGTTTGAATTGCATGAGTCTACTCATACATGTGTTTTTTCAATAAATATACAATTGGCCCTCCTTCAAGCGTTTCACATCTCTGGATTCAACCAACTGAGGACCATCGCAGTTGTTTGAATCCACAGATGATGTATCTGTGAATATGGAGGGCCAAGTGCACTATTTCATAAGGGGCTTCAGCATCCATGGATTTTGGTATCTGCAGGGACTCCTGGAACCAATACCCTGCAGATACCAAGGGACAACTGTAATTGTAATTTCTCAAAATTTAAAATGATAGATTTTTGGAACATACTGTATTTCCTACTTTGTATGTTTAATGTTTATTCATCTGATAAAGACTGAGTATCTATGGGTGGCAAGGGGCTGGGAATACAGAGATGAATAAGAAATGATCACTGACTATCTATTGTATAAAAGAAACAGTATAGCAGAAAGATGTGAGGTCAAGAACTGTCTATTCAGTTTATGATCCTAAGATATCTATTGATAAAATCTCTACCATAGAATCAGAGAATTTTAAAACTGAGACAGTATTCAAATCTAATCTATTACACTAATTTATTCATCTTAAAATAGAGACAATATGTCCCAGAAATTATAATTTCCATATAATAATTACTGAGCCTATTCTATATGCCAGGAACAGAGGAAACAGCAGAGAAAAATATAAATTAGGTCCTGCTCACTACTCTTAGTCATTTCAAAATATGTGGTGAATGCTCTGACAAAAGAAGTCAAGAAAACTAAAGGAGCACAGATGGACAACTTGCCTAGATTCTGAGGGTTTAGGGGTACTTACTGGTGGAAGTGACATTTAAGTTGAATCCTGAGAGTTGAATAGGAGTTTTCCATCAAAGAAAATAAAAGGTAATGCTGAGATTTCAGGCCAAGGGACTAGTAAATGTAGAGACTCAAGAGGCAAAAAGAACTTGGTGTGTTGGAGAAACTGAAAGAAGTTCTTCATTGCTGTATAGTACAGGGCATTCCTGAGATGAGGTAGAGAGATCAGCTTCAGGTCAGAGCTCATATTATTCAGGGCAGTTAAGGACTTTTGAAAGGTTTTAAGCAAGAGGGTGACATATTCATATTTGCCTTTTAAAATGCTCCTCTGTCTTCCTAAAATGGATGGAGGAGTGGTAACACTGAAGAAAGAGAGGCCTACTGGCAGATAACTGCAGCCATCTAAGTAAAGGATGGATTTGAAAGACCCTTGGGAGGTTAAATTGGCAGTATTCTATTTGGTAGCTAAATAGTAGTAGGATATGTGAGGGAAGGAGTCAAGGATAACCCCAGATGTCTAGGTTGCTCAAGAGAGTAGCAAGAGACATTCAAATTTCAGTAAATAGGAGGTCATCGGTTCAGTTACATATGTTAAGTTTGAAGAAACTCTAGAACATCTAAAAAATGGGGAGAAGGCAATTCGATAAATGACTCTAAGCCTCAGAAGAGATTTGGGTTGCCCTCTCTGTATAGGATACCTTTCTTGGGCTTCTTTGCCCAGCTAATGCTTAATCATCATTGAAAATTTAAATCATGGATTATCTCTTTAATACCTGAACTGACCCTATCTGAAATATTTCCATAGCAGGGGTATTTGTCACAGCTCTTATTACCTTTTTCAATGTTTTCTTTTCTTTTATTACAAAATAAATATCCTCAAGGAAATGAGAAAGATTTGCTTCTTCATCTACCTCCATTCCTTGAAGGTAGTAAACAATGCCTCCTTTCTGGGACCAATCTTACTGTCTGGAATAATTCGAAATATATAGTAGGCAACTGTAGTAAATGTGTGTGGATTTAAATTCACTGACTAAATAAAGCAAAGCTATGTGTTGCTACATAAGCAATAGAATTTCGGTCAGATCCAGATCATTCAGGGTCTTGTATGCTAAGTCAAGACTTAGGATTTATCGTTTTCATTTTGACTACTACTCTAATTGTTAGTGTCTAAAAGAGTTATTCTATAATGATTTATGTGCAGTTTAGTGGACATTTATTCCCATCCTTGTGAATGTCAGATATGAATTATGTGTAACCTTGGAAGTTATGATGTTCCTTATTCAAATGGTTAATGATAAGATAAGGCATTGGATTCTATTTGCTTTTGCTAAGCTAATGTCACCTTTTTTCAGCTCTTTGACGTGCGTACAAAAAGGAAAGAGCCTTGCCCTTGCCTTAGTACTCTGGAAAACTGGGCTCTATTTTGGGTCTGCCACTTAATTTATACATATATATATATGTTTGCATTTTTATCACTTCATCTGTAAAATTTGGTGGTTGGATTAAATTATACCTAAATACACTAGGGCTTAAATATGTAGTGAAATTATACCTAAAGCACACTAGGGCTAAATTGCTGATAGCTCCTTCCTCAATCAAATCCTGTTACCTTTTTGGTCCTACATTAGGTTTCATGTTTAGACTTTGCTTATTATGAATCTACCCATTTTAGATGGGCTTCTTTGATTAAGAAGCAAACTGACTGCCTCTAATAAAATCTTCACCAAAAGCACTAATTATAATAATTACTTATCAAACTTAATACAGATGTGTTTTAAAAGATCCACTTTATACTTTTGTTTCAAAATTCTGTTAATATTATTCTGAGTAAGGCAAGGGTTTACAGTTCTGAGAAATTCACAAAGATTATGAGCTAATTTGATAGACTGCCAAATGCATATTAATTTTTATAAACTTGTGAAATGTATTATTTCCATGTTTAATTGAAGGAATGATAACAGACCATTGTAGCAATTCTCTTATTGTAAGTGGTAAGCATTGTGAATTAATCACATGAATAACTTGTTACTATCTACAACTCCATTTTGATGTGTAAAATGCCTATCAAAATGGTTTCATTTCAGCAGCCCTAAAATAAAAAGAAATTTAGTAGTTATCATGTTTATGCACACCACACACAAATGTAAATATAGATACTAATATCTTCAGGGTTTTATTATTGTGATTTCCCAAATTATTTTAAGATTTATTTTTTTTAAAATGTTTTATTTTATTGTCACTTTGATTAAATAGGAAACCAAGTACTATTTCCCAGGATCCCATGATTCTGCGGGCCTCTCACTGTTGTGGCCTCTCCGGACGCGCAGGCTCAGCAGCCATGGCTCACGGGCCCAGCCGCTCCGTGGCACGTGGGATCTTCCCGGACCAGGGCACGAACCCATGTCCCCTGCATCGGCAGGCAGACTCTCAACCACTGCGCCACCAGGGAAGCCCTAAGATTTATTTTATATGAGTCTATACCAATGCTGTGATGGAGAGATCTAAAACAGTAGCACCTGTCCATACCTGAAATGTGGGCAGTGTTATGGAAAAACTACATTTCTGATTTTATATAATTTTAATTATTTTAAATATAATTTTAAAGAGCCACCTATGTCTAGTGGTGACTGTACTGGACAGCACAGGCCCATAGATTTAAAACCGGATTTTTAAAATATAGCCACTTTCATGGCATTTGTTTCATAGAAAAATTTAAAAATTCTTATTTTTTTAGTGAAATTTTTCAAGTAATAAGTATGTTTTCAAACTTAAGTAATGGCAATATACATTTTTTAGTTTTTAATTTCATAATAACAATACACTCTTAAAATATTATGTCTTAATTGTAGCCAGCACCTAAAAGATAAAGGATAACTTTGATTTATGGTCTTTGTATTTGCATTTATCCCCTTTTAGCAGCATCAAAATGCCAATTCATTACATGTTTAGCATGTTCATTTCTTGGTATTTAAAGGCTTTCCAAGCTTGCTAATTGTTAAGATTAAATGCCAGGCTCTTCTCACTCTTCTTTGCCAATGTAACTTTAATTTTCACACACACACACACACACACACACACACACACACACACACACACACACACACACACACACACACACACACACACACACACACACACACACACACACACACACACACACACACACACTTCCCTTTCCTTTACACTGAGAATACCTTATATTTTATAGTGACCTGAAGCAGGCTGAAATCCCTCCAGAAAGAAAGCTGGGTGAATTTCCTTAACACTGTACCTTTAGGCAGCCTTCTCAGGAACTAAAGAACACTGCCAGCTCCCTCCCCTACCCAGAATGAAGCACAAGATGTAGTTTGGTAGTTTACTCCAAAGGCAAATGCCCAATTATCTTCTGTAGTTCTCAGTGCCTGAATTCTAACGCCTGCATAAATGGTGTAAATGTCTGTTCTTGATATTTTGTACTAATGAAATAATAGTCCAAATTATTTGCCCTTTGAAATGATCTCAAATGGCCACTTAGTACAGAATCATCCTTTTGCACCAATAGAGGTAAGAGAGACTATGACAATCAGGGTGTAGTGAAAAATAAGACTTTTAAGGATTGACTCATTCTGTGTCCCTGGGGTAGTGATACTTGGGACAACTCTACATGTAGACACTGGGATAGTCTTCATAAATCACTGTTGTGACCCTGTTACTCCTTTGTTTAAGAAGTTGCAATTGCCTCTGCCCCATTTGCTTAGAACAGTAATCTCTAGAACTTTTAATCATGCAATTCTGGTTAGGAAAAAAATATTGAGCACACACTCATATGCATATTTATATTATACTCATGTAGCTATTAGATATGTATACAATATTGTAGGTTTTGTTTATCATATGATTTTTATGTTTTGGAAAATACATTTTAAAAACCTGTTTTTATATTTGGTCCCTCACGATTCATCATTTGCAAATGGGACACACCTTGTTCGGAGATCACTAGCTTAAGGAATCACTAAGCTAGTGATCACTTTCCAGGACCAGGTGATAGCTCTTCCCTTTCTTTCCTACTAATTTTCCATTACTTCTCTCCATAATTCTTCTGTACCAACCATTTTCAAATTCATTTTGAGTTGAATTTTTTAAATTAAAGTATAGTTGATTTACAGTGTTGTGTTAGTTTCTGGTGTACAGCAAAAAGATTATACATATTCTTTTTCATATTCTTTTCCATTACGGTTTATTATAGGATTTTGAATATAGTTCCCTGGGCTATACATTGGGACCTTGTTGTTTATCTATTTTATATATAGTAGTTTATATCTGCTAATTCCAAACTCCTAATTTAACCCTCCCCAACCTCCTTTCCCCATTGGTAACCATGTTTGTTTTCTACGTTTGTGAGTCTGTTTCTGTTTTGTAAATAACTTTATTTGTATCATATTTTAGATTCCACATACAAGTGATATCATATGGTATTTGTCTTTTTCTGACTTCACTTGGTGTGATAATCTCTAGGTCCATTCACGCTACTGCAAATGGCATTATTTTATTCTTTTTTATGGATGAGTAAATTTTTTATGTGTAGTTTTTTTAAACGTTTTAATTATTCAAATAATTTTATATAAAAATATTTAAATAGAAAAATATTGATATCTTCAACAATTGTGTTGCAAATATAATTCAGAACTCTGTATAAAGCTTCCTTGGCTCCCTCTATAGATGTAGTTGAAGTTCTTCTAAATATGTTCTTTGAGAATTTTGCAATCTGAACTTTTTCAAGAATTGTAAATATATTCTTCCTCCTCCTTCCACTAATCCTCCTCTCTCTCTTTCCTCTCCTCTTCCTCCATCTGCCATTCCTTAATTCAGATGTATGCACATCCACTCATTTAAATTTAAAAGTAAATATTCTGTTGACTAGTGCACACATAAGCCATGGACAATGAAATGCCAGATAGATTAGCTTGGCATATTCTCACACCATAGAATCACAGAAATTTGCACCATGGCGAGTGAAAGTTATGTGCTGTATTCTGAGAATATTGTGATGCAGACATTGTATTGTAAGTTCTGTTTGCTTACTATATGATTTTCATGTTTAGAAAGAGAAATGTGAACAGTTGTTGGATATTTCAGTGATTTAACTTTAAAACAAATGATCTCCTACTAAAAATAATTTAAAAGTTCTTGATCATTTTATAATAATTTAGGAAAATCCTATCATTTTCAGGTCAGTCATTAGAATTATCAGTTTTATAACTGTAGTTATTTGTGATTCATGATTAACTTTCTTTCTTTCCTCTCTCTTTCCGTCCCCCACCCCCTTACCTCTCTCCCTCTCTCTCTCTCTCTTTCCGTAAAACAAATGCAGAAATAAATCAGGGATTTCTGCAAACCAGCCATGATGGAACAAGAGGGACAATATTTACCCTCTCATCTTAAATAACTAGAAAGCTCAACAACATATATGAAACAATGATTTTCAGACATTGGACAACAGGCAGCTGAGTACAGTAGTCCCTGAGAAAAGGAAAGCAAATGAGAGGAACCCTAGACATACCTCAGCTCACTGTCTAGATAGTGTTCCCAGCCACGTTATTGGACAGGAGAACACATTAAGAAACTGGCAGTTTCTCCAAGTTGAGCAGTCAAGAGTTCAGCATTCAGGAGGGGCTAATTTGCAGGATAAAATATTAGAGAGAAAGACTGAGAGAGAGAGAGAGAGAGAGAGAGAGAGAGAGAGAGAGAGAGAGAACACTCCAAAGGTCTTCAGAAGAGTCCCTTTGAGTTTTTTTGCAAAGTACTTATTTGCACTTGCATGCGGGGTAACTACTGAAGATAGGGAAATAACCCCTAGAAAAGATTTGAAAGATTAAACCCCAGAGATCACATCAGGCTGGGAGTGGTTTGTGTTTCAGCAATCCAGAATGGACCAAACTCCTAATGCACAGAGCGTGGGTTAGAGTCTTCAAGAGTAGTATTTCAGTATTAGAGACACATTAGCTAGAGATTGAAAGATGTTCTCGACTTATGATGGTAAAACTTAAAAGCAAACTTCAAAAGGATGAAACTGATTCCAAGCACCTTAGTAGAATATCAGAACAAAGCCTAATAGTGTTTTAAATGATTACAACAAAATCCAGCCACGAATAATGTAAAATCATACGTCCAATGTTAAATAAAAAATTATTAGTCATGCAAATAAGCAGGAAATGGGCCCTATACTCAGAAGAAAGATCAATCAATAGAAACAGACTCAGAGATGACAAAAATGACAATTAAAAATAAGGACATTAAAACAACTGTCTTAGCCAGTTTAGGCAGCTATATCAGAATACCACAGACTGGGTGGCTTAAACAAAAAGCATTTATTTCTCACAGTTCTAGAGTCTGGGAAGTCCAAGATCAAGGCACCAGCACATCCAGTGTCTGGTTAGGGCACTCTTTCTGGTTTGCAGATGTTCATCTTCTCTTCGTATCCTCACATGGTAGAGAGAAAAAGCAGAAAGAGAAAGCCTGTTTCGTCTTATAAGGGCATTGATTCCATACATGAGAGTTTCTCCCATGACCTAATAACCTTTCAAAGGTCCCACCTCATACTATCACACTGGGAGGTTAGGATTTCAGTATAGAGGGGGAGGTACAGATATTCAGTCCATAAAAACAGCTGATACAAATATACTTCATATGGTCAAGGAGATAGAGGAAAATGTGACACATTAAAGTAATGAGTGAGAGATATAAAAAATACCCAAATATAATATCTAGTGATAAAAAGTACAATGCATGAAGGAAAAATTAGGACCTTAGAATGGAAAGAAGAGCATCAGAAATGGTACCTAAGTGTACAGAAGACCTTTCTTTTCTCATTTTCAATCTCATTAAAAGTTAATCATTTAAAAATGTATTAGCCATTAAGAGTTATTTTTGACAGCAAATCTAAATTCCAGATAATTGAGTTTTTAAAATAGATTTCTTATTGCTATTAATGATGGTAAAGTAAACAAATTTTAAGAATTTTTGCTTAAAATTGATATTTCATTACTGTAATTTTATTTAATGTATTTTATATAATAATAATTTACTATGTGAGGTATCATTTGAAATAAGGGTTCTGTTGCCCAAAAAGAAAAAAAAAAAAAAACATACACAACATTTAAAACCAGTGCCTAGGAAAACAGGTCTTTTATCTAAACAACAGCTGGATTGGTCTTTATTCAAACTCCATAACGTTCTCTGTGTTATTTCCTCTGTCTCAAGCTTGTTCTACCTGCTTCGATTCCAAATTCATTTCTACGTAATGACGTCCTCCCCATCCTTCATAGTACAGCTGGTCTCTTCTATGATGACTTCTCTGATCACTGCATATATTTCACTCTCTTGTGAGCTAGTCTGACACGTCATAATATTTTAACATTATGTCCCGGGTGCTTCATAGGATACATGTCACACAGCAAATAATTCATGTATATTTGGGAAATAAATGAGTGAATAACACATAAAATATGCATATGATAGTAATCAGGGTTTACACTCTTTATTTTCTCAAAGTTAGTAATGTCACAGATGAAAATGTTGGCCACTCTTCTGAAATGAAAGTATTTGGAAGGCAGGGATCTTTCCTCTTATACTTTTGAATCATTGAATTCCTCTCCTCAGCAGCATACAGGAAGTATATATAAAATAGGTTACAATCACATGTGTCTGAGCACCTCACCCTACAGATGAGATAACTGGGCCCAGGAATCCAAAATCTTTTCAGTTGAATTGGAGCCTTAACCAAACTTGGTTTCCTATGACCTGGCCCAGATCCTATCCATTCATTCAGCAAAGGAACATGAATACTTACTTTCTGCCTACTATTTTCAGAGATGAAATTATTGAAGATTCTGGCATAAATAATTGCTAGTCATGGCTTCATGGTCTGGATTGACCCTCTAGACTTAAAACAAACACTGTAGAGAACTACATTCAGTATCATAGTCAGTATGCCAAATAATTTTGTTTGTTTGGGCTAATTAGGTTTAATATTTTAGAATCAAAGAGATTCCTAATGAAGCTCACATTAAAAAAACCCAGAGTCAGGTTAAATTTTATTAAGTTTATGTAAATTTTGACCTTTACTGGAATTCTAACTTTTCCTTAAAATACAGCTTTAAAAAGTGTGAAAATATAGGTTTTAGCAACTTTTTAAGGGAGGCATGTCTTCATTAATGAAGTTTCTCTCTTTCTAGATCTTTTGGGTAAATACATTTCTTGGTATAAAAATTATCTTAAGTAGTAACAATTAATAAACCAGACATAAAAAGGAGGTTGCAGAGGTATTAGAGATGTATAAAGAAAGCTGTAGAAAAGCATATACCCCCTGCTCCCTGAAATAGGAAGCTCTATTGCTACCAAAGGCAGCAACTGGAAAAGAGATTCAATACTTGATTTGAATGACCTCATATTGGCTTAAGAATCAATGACTGGAGACTGACCACTGATCTCTCTACTACACTTTGAAGACTTTAGAGTAATATATGACTCTTAATCTTCTGAGTATCCATAATATCTGGCTCTAAATGAATAAATAATTTGATGAACGAATAAATGAAGAATGAATAGGCAATACTATAAAAATGCTATGGAATTTTTGTTTCTATAGGGTCATTTCCAGTTTCTATTTTGTATTCTCTAAACCTGAAGAGAAATTTTAAGTAGCATGTTAAAAGTAAATGCTAGGGCTTCCCTGGTGGCGCAGTGGTTGAGAGTCTGCCTGCCTATGCAGGGGACGCGGGTTCATGCCCCGGTCCGGGAAGATCCCACATGCCGCGGAGCGGCTGGGCCCGCGAGCCATGGCCACTGAGCCTGCGCTTCCAGAGCCTGTGCTCCGCAACGGGAGAGGCCACAACAGTGAGAGGCCTGCATACCGCAAAAAAATAAAATAAAATAAGTAAATGCTAGCTGTACTTCCATCGTCTCAACTTCAGACGGAAACTCTGTGTGTCACATACCATTATTTTATGTGGGTATACATGAAGTACTAGAGAGACATTTAGAGAAATTTCTTCGATTGTTGAATCACAGCCTTACAAGTCTTCAACTATTTGTGCACATTGAAATGAGAGTCAAGGAAGATAATAATCATACTTGTAATATTTTAGATTTTTTAGGAGAAGATATTGTTGTATTCCTTAAGTAATTAAAATCCATGAAATGTAATTTAAAATGAGAATCACTAGCAGAAAGAAAAAATATAATAAAGCTGACAAAATTCAGGTGTGGAAGAGAAGAGGTGGCAGGTTTGAGGTAAACTCCTTAATTTTTCCTAGAGGAGAGCAAGTTGATTTGGTCTAACAATGATAAACCAAGATATTAGAGGGATAGGCCTGTTATTTAGAACTGTCATGGGACTAGCAATGTTACCCTTGGGAATGAGACTAGAGGTGAGGTGAGAGAATTTCAATTTCTATTATACTTCCATTGTCATTTGAATGTTCCCTTTCCTCACCAATATATTTTCAACCATTAAACTATTGATAGTTTTTACACAATTTTACTGAGATGCATACCCCTAGAGGTAGCCAAAAGGTCTTGAATTACAGGTTTTAACTAATAAACAAAAGTTTTTCATCCATTGATAAAATCTTTGAATAGCATGCAAAGTCATCCAGGTTTGGACAAACCTCAGAAAGTTGGCATTCAGCTCCCCTCTCTTCCCACCTATAAACAGCATAAAAATAAAGGAAGCGTCACTGGACACCACACTAGCACAGCTCTTCCTGACACACATCTTTATTATCATTTTCTCAAGTAATTTTTAAAAGTCTGGTTCTTAATGCAGAATCCTATTAAAGACAAACAAAATGAAGCAAAAGAATTTAACATATTTTACACCCCTTCCCTTAATTCCACCTGCCAAGATCCTCATTCTTGGGGCCACTTGTTATCATTCTGGATGTATTACTTATCCAATATGATTTTTAAATCAACTGTTATATGTAAAGCTAGGCATTTTGGAGGCTTGAAGGGGTATAGAGACTGAAATATATAGTACATAGAATTCTAAGTATGTAAGTTCATTAATATATTTTCTTCAACTTCCAGCTAACAATACCATGACAGTTTATTGTGGATCCAAACAATTCCTCTAAGGAATGAGAACACCAACTTTGAGCTCATTCAATAAACATGGGTTTAGCATCTAAATGAGAGTCTTTTTCCTGCCAGTTTGTTTCCCTCCCATCATCACTCTACCTCCTTCAGCAAGTCTTTTTAAAGAATCAGTGACCCATTGATAGGCGCACTCATGGTGTGTGCAGCCCTATTGTTTAACACTGTGAAGTTCTGTCTGCCAGACGGTGCCATAGGGAAACGTTGTCACTGGCAGGTGGCTGGTTTGCTTTGATGTTGCAATACCTATTTCTGGCGAAGATGCTTTGCCCTCCTTATTTTGCGATTCCATCTCCCTTACAAAAAGCTGTCTTCCCAAGAGGCTTCCCCCGTGTCACGGAGCAGAGTTCATTTCTATCAGGCCTCAGGTTGATAGCCATCACAAGAGTAATGTCCACACATAAGAAATTGTGATAATTAAGCTTTTTTTCTTTGCACAGAATAACTAATTGTAAAAACTGGCAGTCAGCCTGCCATTTGAAAGTGAAGAAAACATCTTGTTTTAACATCTGAGCAGGGATTTTTTTTTGTAATCTGTAAACAATTGGACCATATGTAGTGTGATGGGAAACATGAAGGCTGTGGTAGAACATCACTGAAGGAACCTTGTGTTTAATCACTGTTCTTTGATTCACTGAAATAGAAATTAGCTTTTTAAGCTAAAAAATGGGTTTTATCATGATTTTAAAGAGACAGTTCTTTTTCTTAAAATAGCAGACAACACCGACAGTTTACCAAGTCATTACTGTGAGACAGGCAAAGGAATTCCAATTTTAAAAAAGTAAATACTTTTTTAAGACACCTAAACAGGTAACAGATGTAGCCATGGGCTTTTATAGCCTTTGTTTTGGCCCACAATCCACTTCAGTGATACAAAGAATCTTTACACAATATGGTTCATCTTAGGGGGTAAGTTTTTTCTAAATAAATCCTGTTGTTAAAGTTAAGTTAAAAAACAGATTATATCTGATTAAGTTAAAAGTTTTAAAAAACGAAGCGATATCCTGTCCTAATTTTTGCTATATTTTCCAGCTTACTATATATAGCATCAGCAACTTAACTATGATGTTAAAAAAAGTTAACTGTTGGCTTTCAACGCATAACTGTTTAAATCCTTATATTTTATGAATGTTTTTTATATACTATGATTACATTTCTTTATATTCAGTTGATGATACCTAAAGAAAAATAAAATGATCAAGAGAATTTTGAAATCATGACAATAGCAACAATCTGTAACACTGTATAAAATAAACATGTGTCCGAAGAAAGGAGAGAGCTAGGTTCTCTGCCTGGCTTGATGTTAGCTAAATTTCAGTTTTTATATGAATAACTTTGTCTTTCTGTGCCTTAGTGCCCCTCTTCCCAAAAAATAGATGGTTAGATCAGATCAGTGATTTATAAAGGCAGAGGGGATAGGGCAAATCAGAATCACCTGAAGAACTTTTGCAAAACACTCCTGGGAGAAAAGTCTTCTTTCACTTCCTCTTATCCTAACTTGGCCCACCCATCACTATGTGGTAAGTCACTCTTGCCATTTCAGAGAACTGTTGACCTATAGTATCACTCAATAATGGTCTACTTAACATTACTGAAGATTTAAAAGCATCTGTATCACATTTTTCACCCTAGACTCAAATGTTTTTGACTTGATAAAGTTTTGACTGTTTTAATTTTGATCTTTTTGTATATCTTATTGGGTCATTTCCCCACAGTCAATTTAAATAGGAAGAACATGGGTACTGATGCTTTGCCACACACCCCTCTATGCCTCAACTGGCTTCCAACTTCAGTGTTTTTTGGAAAGCTGCACTCACAGGTCTCAGCCAGCAAGTTGACAAGAGTGTTCCATTTCTCTTCTGTAAAAGTTGTACTTACCTTGTTTTTGTGAAACCAACCTCCGTTTCCAAGGAAACAAGAACAAAAAGGCAGTTGGCAGCTAGCATCTGGGACTTAGAACTCTCACATGTCAATTTCAACTGCTGGCTGCCGGCTTAAACCTAAAAATGTGGAATATTAAAATCACCTTCAGATTTTTAACACACAAAAGAATATCGAATCAATTTTTTCTTAATTTTTAAATAATTGGATTTAGTAGCCAATCATTTAAAATCTCCTTCAAAATAATATAACTAATTAAATGTCTTTTAATTGCTAGAAATAACTCAATACAACTCAAGTTTTATTTTAAAACAGTAGGCACACATATATAGCAGAGATTTTTTTTCAATTTTACACCATTTGTTTTTGAAAGTTTCCTCTTTTTACATAAATTATGTTGTGGCTTTCTTCTTATGACTTTCTATATTCCCAACTCCTAACTTCTTTCTTTAATTTTAATTTTTTGATCTCCTGTCTTTTGTTTTAGCCATTCAGCTTTGTGGTCATTTTATTGTTTTCATAAAGCATTTTAGTGATGAGGCATCTTAAAGATGTAATTCTATAATCTTAGGCCTGTATATCCGCATTAATACAATTTGCTTCTTCTGAGTAGCACCTGCTTGCCTCCCATGGCTCCATCCCTCACAGTTGACCAGTCCTCACAATTCTGCAGTCTTCAGACCTTCTTACTTCATGGCTCCGGGATTCATTTGGGTTTTTAGACTCCTGCTAAAAGACAAATCTAGCTGGAATGCAAGATTTTCATAGGGAAGCAGCAAGAGATGAGTTTTTTTTTTTTTTGCATGGAAGGCATAAACTTGTGAAAATACTTTAGGCATTTAGACATTCATAGGAAGTGATTAATTGCCAAGAAAACAGAGTTTCAGATTGATACCTACACTCCATATTGGGTCATATTATGTTTTTTTTCTACGACTTGGTTACCGTCTGCCAGTTAAAAATGTAGGTCTTCTAGAATTTCTCTTTTGATTGTTTTGTTATTTTATAGTACACCAGGTCCTCTGAACTCCAGGGTGCTTGTGGATGGATATTAGTAGGTAAAAATTTGCAGAATATTATACATGCAGTTATTTTTCAGATCTGCAGTGTGGATTCGTCATTTTATTACTTTTTATCAGTAGCCTATTTGTAATGAACTATGGGATGATTTTGTATAACTTCAGAAATTGTCTCCATGCTAGAATTTTGTGAATAAATATGCTTCCTTTTCTACAAAATAGAACTATAGGAGATATGGAGATAACAAAATTAGGAAGGAGCATTATCTATTGTAATTTCTAATTTTTATATCCTGGAATATGTATATTTACAATTCTTTAATTTGTTTTCTTGGCACAACATCCTAGAAATTATACTTTTCATTTACAAATTCAGATAATGTTTAATGCTTTCACTTTTTTGGGGGGGGAGGGGTGGGAAACATGGAATTCTCATGTTCAAGATCTTTGGCTATTGTTAGAAATCCAACATTTCATAAGGATGGAAATAAGCATACTTGCTTACAAACCATAATAAAGGTTATGCAAGTAACACTTTGTAAAGAATAAATATATGTTATGAATGGTAACATTAATCCCCTAAGTTTGAGAAATCCCCAAAGTAAGGAAAATATTGCAAACTTTATTCCAAAATTCAGTCAAATTAAACAATAAGACTAATCTCAAATATTATTGTTTTTAGAATACTTTTAGTTTGAAATATAATTCACATACCATAAAATTCACTGTTATAAAGAATACATATCCATGGTCTTCATATATACACAATGTTGTAAAACGATCACCACTATCTAATTCCAGAACATTTTTGTCACCCTACAAAGAAATTCTATACCTGTTAGTAGCCACTGTTCAATCCTTCCCTCTATTCTCTGACAGTAGCTAACCTACTTTCTGTCTCTATGAATTTGCCTATTCTGGACATTTCATATAATAGAATCATGTAATATGTAACCCTTTTGTGTTTGGCTTCTTTCATTAAGCATGATATTTTCAAGGTTCATCCAAGTTGCAGGATAAATCAGTGCTTTATTCCTTTTAACGTTCCATTGCATGAATATAATTACCCAATATATTTATCCATTCATCAGCTGATGGAAATTTGTGTTGTTTACATTTTTTGACTATTATGAATCTTGCTGCTGTAAACACCCATGTACAATTTTGCATGAACGTGTTTTCAGTTCTCTTGGGTAAACACATAGGAAGGGAATAGCTGAATCATATGGTAATTCCAAAATATTAGTTTAATTGAAATAATACAAATAATTTCTTTATAATGTTGGAAATGGGACCAAAAACACAGAAGAGTATGCAATTTTACCCACCTACGTTTTTTTTTAAAACCTTATCAACAACAAAAAAACAGCAAGCAAACACTTAGGTCGAGTTAATTCATTGTTGGCAGAGTGGTATTTCTGTTTGTGTTTTTGTTTTTATTTCTGTAATGAGATTTTAGTAACAAAGGATTTAGTGCAACATATTACTCAGATATTGGGTATATTAACTCCATTTTAAATGTCAAGAAAAAAATCCAGATATAGACTCAGAATATCTGGGTAAATTAGATATTCTGTAACCTAATAATCATAATGTATCAATATCTGAGAACAAAGGTTTTAATTCATATTCAACATAAGAGAGAAAATCATTTTATTTTAAATAAATAAACTGATGTACAAAGAATTCAGTAAGAAAATGTCTCTATGTTCTCATAATCATTCTTTACCTACTCAGTTATTGTTGAAATGCTTCAAATGTACTCTTATTTCATTGAAAGAACTACACTTGACCTTTGAACAACAAGGTTTGAAAAACAAGGGTTTGAACCGCGTGGATCCACTTATACTCAATGTTTTTTCAATAGTAAATACCACAGTACTGATCTGCAGTTGGTTGAATGCAGTTGGTTGATCTGCAGTTGGTTGAATCTGCAGATGCGAATACGAAGAAACCTCAGATAAGGAGGAACCACGTGTATCAGGGAGGGCCAACTATAACTTACAGGCAGGATTTTGACTGTGTGGATGATCGGCGACCCTAAGCCCCACATTGTTCAAGGATCAACTGTAGTTTAGCCTAGTTTTTCACTCATTGGCTTATAATAACGACATGTAACTGAGTTTGGAGTTTCAGACTTAACAACATTTTACTTCGTACTCTTCTCTTTTTATATGTATGCATTTGTGTGTGTGTGTGTGTTTGTGTCTTTTCAAAGTATGAATATATATTTAAAGTGCATATATATATATACACTTTATAAAGTACATATACTATATAAAGTATATATTTGCATTTTATAAAGTCTATATATGTGTGTGTGTATACATATACACACACACATGTATGCACGTGTGTGCATGTACTCTGTCTCTCCCCCTCTGTCATTATAATCAGGAAGACTTTGAGCATCTCCATTTTGTAGTGATATTTACCAGTGCTAGCAATTTACTTCCTCTTTTTTTTGCGGTACGCGGGCCTCTCACTGCTGTGGCCTCTCCCGTTGTGGAGCACAGGCTCCGGACGCGCAGGCTCAGCGGCCATGGCTCACGGGCCCAGCCGCTCCACAGCATGTGGGATCCTCCCGGACCGGGGCACGAACCCCGTGTCCCCTGCATCGGCAGGCGGACTCCCAACCACTGCGCCACCAGGGAAGCCCTACTTCCATTTTTACAAAAAGAAACTGTCAATGACTTTTTACAGAGAATCTTATTTTAACTTAATTTTCTTTCTTGAAAAGGAATAATAATAAAGTCATATTTACAAAATTAACCCAATTGGCCTTTTGTTTGTAAAACAAACTTTTATTCAGACATTTCTTATTATCATTTATTGAGCATAGCCTATGTAAGTCAAAGAAGTTTAAAATAATAGGCTGGACAAAGCTGCTCTATTTTAAAAACAGAAATAAAAAGGAGGTACATGGACTATCTAATGCTACATCATCCTCTGGGAAATATTGCCCTTTATTAAGAGAACTTCTTCTTTCTCAATGTCTTTTATTCCCTTTTCTCCTCCCGATAATACTCACTTCCCCTCTGTCAACCTCCCGCACAGTCTTTCACTTGCTACTTCCTTTTTAGTTATCCAATTATTTATCAACGTACTTTTTCATCTAAGTACTTTCATACCTAGTCTGGCTCAGACCACTCAGTGATTCTCATTAAATCAATTCTACTAATATTTATTAAATGCCTACTAGGTTCCTAACTCTTTTTGAGAAGTTCCTGGATACAGAGAAAAGTAGAGTACTAAGGAAATCCAAATAAGACATCATTCTTGCCTTAGTGTAAATATGATGTATATACACAAAAAATGAGAGAAGATAAGGATATGAGACAACATGTATTTCTGAAGACAAACAAGATAGATGAACTGGATTAGCAAGAGACAATTTCAGAGAAGAATGAGGATAGCACTGGATAAGTAAACCAAAGAGGGGTGACTACCTTAATGTGTCTTTAAGTATATCCTGGGAGAGATCTCATTTTATCAAATTTTATGAACTAACACCTTACCAAGAGAAAAGGGCACCAAAAATCCCACAACACAAAAAGGGTCAGTGGCGTGGGAAGTAAGAAAACATCTAACTTGGGTTAGTCCTTTATGGAAAGTAAGACTCTCTGATGACAAAAGAATGGTCTACTAAGATTCAAGATAAGTTGGTAACAAAATGTTTGAGCATTAGATCCCCCAAATGATATGAGTTCAATGTTGGCCATTATATAAATCAAGTTTCTATAAGCTGAGATAATATAGACAAAAAGAAGCAAGTGACCCATTGTCTAGAGGTAGACATAGGAATATGACATGTGGACATGAGGGTGAGGACTTGGAAGGGGAGAAAGTATTTTAAAATATATCAGTGGGGTTGCAGAGTAATAAAATTGTGTGAAGTGGAGTTAGTGAATTGGGAGAGAGCCAGTTTATACTATACCTAATGAGTTTGCATCTGATACTATGTTGGATCGTGACACTTCCTTAGGCCCTGGTGACCAGGTATCTGGCATGTGGAAAATCAGATATGAGATTGAATTTGCAAGGGGCTTCACCCTATAACTAATTGCAAATTACAATATGACAAAAATGGGAGAGGCAGATTTGAGTTTTGTCCTTGGTAAGTCTTAATTGAAATCATTACGATAGATGCATTCCTAAGGCTTTGCCTTGCCAAACTTCTCCAACCTCTCCACCCATGCCCCAGTCTTATTAAACTGCCTAGATTCCTGCAGTAGCAAGTCAGTGCCATCTTTGTCTTCTTAGAATTTATTGCTATCTTTGTCTCTTTAGTGTTCACAACTTTCTAGAAGCTTATAGAATCTAAACTGCTTTATATGGATTGTTCTCCTTTGTAATACTAATATTTCCACTTTACTATCCTTTGATGGATTATAAAACACTTTCAGTGACATGATACCATATAACTTTGTCATATTGCAGGGTAGGTATGACCATTTTTGGAGGTCTGAGAAGTCGAATGCTTTAGTCACAGTTACATACATTTCATTCAAGCATAGTCAAAACTAGAACTCAGGTATTTAGACTCTGGCCCTTTAAAGTGTAGAAGATTCCTCACACTGCTGAATTGCAGTAAGGGGTAAGCCCTATACATAGTACAAGTAGAATATATAGCCCTCGGGAGATTGTTAGAGTGACAAGTATGTGATAGGGAAAGTAGCACTGAGGTACAAATTCTCACCCTGAAACCATAGCAAATGCAAATAAACACACACATATACGTATATAATCTTAATAATATAAAACGCTATCTGTTGATTGTTTATTATGCCCTAGGCATTGGCACAATACATGATCTACAATTTCTCATTTAAGTCTCACAGTAACTTTATTGGAAACTGATGCTTACATAAGTGAAGTCACTTGGGCTTGGTCTTGTTTTCTTAATTTTAATATACAATTATTAATTTTCTGAAGAATCAATACCAAATTAAGTGTAAATGTCTACTCATCTTAATTAAAAATATATATTTGAAAAAATATGACTCAAAATAGAATATATATATGCAAATAGTATATAAATGAGCTACAAATATGTGAGGAAATATGTTGGACAAAACACTATATGACATACAGATATACCACATAGTTATTTATGTAATATATTATTATAAATATATACTTATATATGTGTATAATATTACAGTTTAAATGATTCAATTTGCTTATTAGACTATTCATTTACTCTGAGCGAAAGCCATTAAGAAGATAGGGGATTACTGGTGATGTAAGGCAGATTTTTAAATTTAATGCAGTGTGTTCTTTCCATGATTTTAATCCAGCACATTCTACGTCTGTCATGTGTCTACATTATGCAGTAAGCCAGTGAACCCTGGGTAATTACATAAGAAAGAGAAGAGAGGTGATTTCAAAAACAAAAAAATACTAAAAAAAAGAGTTATGCCAAGTCAATGTAATCAATTTGAGTGTTTCCGATGACAGAAAATTATTATTTGAAATTCAGAAGAGCCTTTTGAATTCCATTTTAGGTATTCATTTCAATAGTATATCTCATCAAAATTGTAGTCCCAGTGATACAAAACTGTAAAATTGATCTGAGTCATGTCTGTATTCTTCACTTGCCGATTAGATGTTGAAGGTGCTAATGAACTGTGAAATGGCCAAAGGCAGGCAGCCATGGGGAAAAAAGAGAGAAGTCACAGACCTGGATCACCACAAAAGGAGTAATTAGTCACTGAATAATGGGGAATTCAACTACATTAAACCTCTATCTGCTGCATGTATTTTCTATCAAAACTTGCTAGAAATGTAGTTCAAAATCCATTTTCTAAGGTTCTAAAGACTGTGTCCATTACATTGACTACAGCTAAAAGTATCTACTCAGAGTCCTCAAGGTGGATTGAGGATAGAGAACACAGCCATTTTTCCCATGAAAGGTGGATCATTAGATGATAGAACAAATATATGTTTGCAGGTTATCCTATTCCAAATTGTAGAATATATTCTCTCTATATTAATAGATATATGTCTGTTCTGCACCGAGATTATAGATGTTTTAGCCTAGCTCCTCTCATCAGTGTAGAATTTTTATTGTACTAATTTTGATTATTTTCTGTGACCCTATTGATATATGTAGCAAGTTTTGTTGTAGATTTATTGGTCCATGATTGATTTCAACATTATCAAGCTTGTGTTTGGAAGATAGCAAAACATAATTTGGTGCTATGTATGTGTGACTGTGTTTGTGTGCACATGCCAATGCATATGAATAGATTTTATTTCACGGTACCAAGAACCACTAAGGCCAAAGAACCTGGACAATGGCTTATAACTTTTAATCCACATAATGACTATAAATATGGATATATAAAATGACTCTTAGGCAATGAGTTCTTTCTAGTTTACTGAGTCAGGAATCATTTTCACTAAACTAATAACATAATTTTTAGATAGAATTTAGATTCTGAAAACATACTTTGCAAGCATTTTCATTCTCATTGTTTCCCACCCTGTTTTTTTTTGGCTTTCAAACAGAATACTTTTTCTTTTTTTTTTCCTTTTTGGCTTGAGAAGGAGGAAAAGATGTGTTCTGCATCTCTCTTTATCATCTTGGATCTCATGGAAAAGAAAATAAAACATTTCTTCTCTTTCTGTTTTGTTTCTAGGATTTCAGGGTTTTTTCCCCAGACACTTGACAATATAACTGGTAACTGTATTTATACAATTTCCTTATCAAGATCTTTAGGAGCAAAAGAAATAGGATATGCAACTTTAATTGGAGATGATCTTAACTTTCTAGTCCAGTATCACAGGTGTGTGTCATTATAGGAATATAAACAGATTATTTCATCAACTTCTGCAGGCAGTGTCAAAAATCTGTCATGAATTTAAGTTTGATTGTCCAGGAACTCACCTTTAAACATTAATGTTTTATTTGCATTGTCAATGCCATGCAATAAAATGGTGGTTATTTCTTAATGTGTTTAAGTAAATTACAATAAATTAGGGTAAGAGTTTATCTCCAAAACATCTTCCAGGGAATCTGTAAGTCTTCCTCAATGCTCAAGATTCTAAATATTGGCTAGCTTATTTTGGAATTGGTCACTATTACTGGAATCCTTTTTTTTTTTTCCCCCGTTTAGTTTTTCTTTAATAGAGTCTCTCACTTGTCCTGCCTCTGATAGTTCCTTTCTTGTTTGAGATATTACCTCACTGGACTTTGATAACTATGATCCAGACAATCTTTTTAAAATAAAGCATGTTCTTCACCTTGGAATCTTGGTATTGCTATTGTTGTGATTAATATTATTCCTACTACTACTACACTTCTTTCTGACATGTCACTGCAAAGAAGTGGGAGATGGACAAAACCATCTATACCCTCTAAAATGAGTAACTCTGTGTATCATATGATTCACCTCCCTGGCCACATCTAATTTTTTTCTTGGACTTTGGGACCTGAATTTGTGCATGTTAGTTCCATGTGGGTGCAAAGTCTGTGATATCATATGGACACAGGGATTGAGGGCGCCCTTTTTAGAGCTGCCATGACCACAGGGTGAGCAAAGATAAGAGATTATGCAGACTAGGAGAAGGAGGTGGAGTGAGTAGTGGAGTTCCCGCGGGTAGTGATACTTTATTTCACTTATGTAAGACCCTCCTCTATTCACTAACAAGGACTGTATCCCATGTTTTTGTTTGTTTGTTTTACTTTAAGCTACTTTGCACTGATTTCTTTGTCTTAAAGCTAAATATGCCTTAAGATTACACTTACGGAACTTATAGTTTTATAATTTGAGTCACTTGGGTTGTTCTTATGCTAAGTTTGTTTTCTTTGAAAAAATCCAAAGCTTACCAAAAGCTTGCTTTTATAAGGGATTTTTGGGGGATAATAAAACTGTATCTTGATTATGGTGTGGTTATATAGCTGTATGCATTTTTCAAAACTCATAGAACTGTTCACTAAAAAGAGTGAATTTTACTATACATAATTTAAAAATAAATTTTTAAAACATGCTTTTCAAGATTCTGGCTATACCACCATACAATTTTGATGTTTTTATCTATCTGATAAAAGCAATATGAAATCAGAATTATCAATCTCCCCCTTTTGCTTTGGAATATGAGTTTCAGGAAGACAGACATTGTCCTATTTAAGGCTTTATCCTGATACCTAGCATATTATAGTCATTTAAGAAATGTTGTTGGATAAATGAATGAATGAAAGAATACTTGTATATTATATGATGCAAATCATAGCCAGAATATATTGAATGCCCAGTTTCACTAGTCAAATACCAAACACATGTCTGAAGAATGTATATGGTTTATAGAATTTGTATATTGTAAACTATGAAGATACGCAGTAGGTATAGATATGCCTTTCTTTTCTTTCTTTCTTTCTTTCCTTCTTCTTTCCTCTTCCTTCCTCCTTCCTTCCTTCCTTTTTCTTTCTGTTTTTCTTTCTTTTCTTTCCCTTTCTCTCTCTCTCTCTCTCTCTCTCTCTCTCTCTCTTTCTCTTTCCCTCCCTCCCTCCCTTCCTTCTTTTTTCCCATTCCTTCCTTCCTTCCTTTCTTTGGAGCTTATCATAATCCTTCATAATACGGCTCTCATCCATTATGTATTTTCTTGTCTCCACATTTTCCTGTTTACTCATTCCACACATATTTCCTAGCTTCTATCACTTGTCCCATAGAATCTGGACTACGATGGAATGTCAGGTTCATGCTTCAGAAATCTTGATTCTGTTAGTGAAATTTTGTCTGTGAACTTTCAGTTATACTCACTTAATATTCATGTCCACCTAGTACCTACCTCACCATAAATGAAGAAGCAGAGGCATTGATTGGTTGAGACATAAGTTAACTTGCCAAGATTACAAAACTATTAAGAGACTAAGAGCCAGCTCTGGATTCAGACCCATGCTTGTAATTGCAAACTGTCCACTTTTGTTATCCCCCATGTTCACATAACACATGATGTGCTCCCCCACTCTTCTATTATGAATGTGCTCACTCAACATGTCTCTGGCTATGATCTGTTATTGTTGTTGTTAATATGAGCTCTTCCAAATAATTTCCTCTTCATCTAAACTTCTACTTTACTTATTCTTTAGCTTAATCAAACACTGCACTCTATCTACTAAATTCCTACCATGTGCAGGAACTCAATGTTCCTTATATAGGCATGGATCTGACATTATCAATTCATTGAATAATGAGTCATCTGATTGGCTCCGCATGGTTTAGAGCTGTCATCTATTTTTCAGAATTAGGCCTACTTTAAATATTAGAACCGTTAGTATAGTCAGACTTACATTTTTTAAAATACTTTTTTTTAAAAGCCGTCTTGGGTTCATAGCAAAATTGAGCAGAACATCCACAGATTTCTCATACATCCCTTGTTCCCACACATGCCTCCCTTGCTGTCAACATCTCCCAACAGAGTGCTTTATTTATTGTAATAGATGAGCCTACTTTGACACATCATTCTCACCCAGAGTCCAGAGTTTAAGGTTCATTGTAAGCGGTGTACATTTCGTGGGTTTAGACAAATATATGTCATGTATCCACCGTCACAGTATCAAACAGCCTAGTTTCACTGTCCTCAAAGCCCTCCGTGCCCCACCTACTTATTTCTCCCTCTCCCTTAATCCCTGGCAACCACTGATCTTTTTACTGTCTCCATAGTTTTGCCTTTTACAGAATGTCATATAGTTGGAATCATCCAGTATATAGCCTTTTATATTGGCTTATTTCACTTAATAGTATGCATTTAAGTTTCCTTGATGTCTTTTCATAGCTTGATAGCTCCATTATTTTTAGCACTGAGTTGTAATCCATTATCTGATTGTACCACAGTTTATCTATTCTACTGAAGGACACCTTGGTTGCTTCCAAGTTTTGGCAATTATGAATAAAGCTACCAAAAGGTTTATATTTTCAAAGTGAACATTTACTCCCATTGCCCTAAACAAATGGGTACATATGTGTGCATGTGTGTTATACATATATGTATGTATACACATATATATGTATATAAATATTTCAGTATATAGACAGAATATAATTTCAACTTCCATATATGTAGTAAATAGGTGTGTTTTCAGAACAAGAAGAAATAGAATCTGAATATCAGTCCATCAGAAAGCTTACAATATGAGCTATTTGAAGAACAATCGTGCTCAATCATTATGAACTTCTTTGCATTTGAATTGACAAAGGGTAAAAGAATATGAAGATTCATGGAAACACTCTTCCATTCACATACTGTTATGTCAACCAGTATTCCCCACTTAGTAACTTCTTGGCATCCACATGAGTTACTAAGGTCACTTATTTTGGTATATTAAGTGGAAAAAGAAAAAAAGAGTCTCTGAGCAAAGAAACTTCAATTAATTTAAAACATAAAATAGGCTTAAGAGCGATGTAGAGAACAAACATACGGACACCAAGAGGGGAAAGCAGGGGCTGGGGGGTAGGGATGGGACGAATTGAGAGATTGGAATTGACATGTATACACTAATATGTATAAAATAATAACCTGCTGTATAAAAAAATAAAATTCAAAAAAAATTTAAAAGAAAAAAATAAAACATAAAATAATATGCTCTAAAATAATAACTGCATTTTAACAAGTTCATTAAACATTTTCTCAAACTCATAACCATTATTTTGCTTAGTCGATGTTTTCTCAAAGGAGACTTCATTCATTTTAACTGCTTAGACTAGATGATGAAGGAAGAAATTTGCTTTTTTATTTACATTTTACCACTGATAATTTTTTATTAAAAACACTAGCACAAAAGAGCACATTGTGACTTTAATCAGTGCTAACTTTCCAGGGCAATGCTTTGTTTTACATTTAAAACTTTAGAGTTATGTTTGTGAATAATACAAAATAAGATATCCCTAGAAATTACTAGAATACTGTTACAAAATTAATATATGTCCACTGTTTAACATAAACATAAGCACAAATACAGATTAATGATCTCTGTTTTATAATAATGATCTTTTTGGAGGTATCAATAGATAAGAATTGCGATATTTAGAATAAAGAGAAATTATACTGTATTAAAATGAGTTATCACAGTAGTGATTTTTAAAAATTTATTTCAAGTTTGTTTGAGAGCAGATAAATCAAAACTGACCATCTGAGATTTCTAAAACACCATTATCATCATCACTCATATTTTTCCATTCCAAAATAACAATACCCATAGATTTTCTTCTTTTTTATTTTTCAGTATGTGAAATGTGTTTCAGAACATGTTTTAAAACCAATTCATTACTGGCGTTATCTCCTAATCAGTTAATATGCACAAGCAATTTCTTACTACTCACAAAACCCATAAAATCTGGAAAATACACATTATTATTACTTACAAATTAATCTTTTTAAAAACGATTAAGTGAATAACTAAAGAGAAAACCAGGGTGTTGTGAATAGGGTAAAATTTTATTTTGGGTATAGCTCATATTAGATTTTTTGGTAGATTGTAGTTTTTTCCTTAAATTTCTATTATAATAGTTTTTTAAAGATGACTTTCTTGGATTTTCCAAGTAATCTTATAATCTATAATAATGACAGTCACATCATTCTGAGTATTATACATCTGATTTCTTTAACCTCTCTTACTGCATGGGCTAAACGCTTTAGTACAGTCTCAAAGAGTAACTTTAAAGTGATAAGTCCTATCTTGTTACCGCATTGAATGGTAATACTTATAATGTATCTTAATTAAAATGACACATGCTGGAGATTTCTGTTGAATAGCTTATAAATCAAGGAAATTTTCTTCCTAGTTTGCTAAGAGTTTTTTTTTTTTAATAAAGAATAAATTTGTGCTTTATCAACTTCTTTTGCAAGATTTATTGAGGTGATCATAATTGTTCTTTAATCTGTTTATGTAATTATGTTAATAAATTTTCTTATATTAAACTAATTCTATGATAATGGTCATAAGGCATCATTCTTTTAATAATATTTTTATAAAGAACAGCATCATTTTAATAACACTGTATTTTACTTGATAATCTTGTATTAAGGATTTTCACATCTTTCTTGTTTAAAATTAGGTTTCCTTGAGTATTATCCTTGCCCAGCTTTTAAATTAGCATTATGATAGTCTCACAAAATTTGCTAAATAACTTACTCTCCCTTTTCCTTTCCCTCCCTCCCTCTCCTTCTCTCTCTCTATCCCCCACCCCACCCTTTCTCTCTGCACTAGAACATTTACTTAACAAAGAATTATTTGTTCATTGCCATTTTTGTTAGAATTAAACTATTGGGCTTTGGTCCTTGATAGGAAAATATCTCTCTTCTATGTAATATATTGTACAGTTACTGGTCTACTAGGGATCTGTATTTCTTGAATCTGGTGATTTAAGTTTCCTAGAAAATATTTTTATCTATCTGTTCAAACATATTTGTATAAATATTTATATATATAAAGTTATACATACTAATCTCACACTTCTTAAAATCTCTGAATATACACATATGTACCCCAGTTTTTTAATATTAATTTTTGCCTCACTCTCTCCTCTAAACCAGTTGATCAGGTTTTCCAAAGGTTTGTCATGTTTACCAGTCTTTTCAGAAAACTGCATTTTAGTTTTCTTGATTAATTCTGATTTGTATTATGTTTCTAATTTATTTAACTAATATTTTGGGTTTTTTAGCTTTGTTAACAGAAAATTTAGTTTACTTAAAAGGAATTTTATAGCTTTTAAATATTTTTTCAATTATATATTTTCCTTATGCCCTGCTTTAGTGACACATGACAGGTTTTGAATCATAATGTTCTCAAGTGTCATTTTTTTCAATAGTTTGTAATTTGTTTTAATTTTTTGTATAATTCACAACTAATTTAGATTATTTCCCTTAATGTGGAAATATCTATGGAAACAGAGATCTATGATCTATATATACAGAAGTACACATAACACAAGTGTATGTGTAGGTATATATGTATATATATATATGCATACATTTACTTACTGGGGAAAGTTTTCTTTAGTACCTATTATCTATTAACTCCAGCTTGTCATTTACCTTATGTAAATACATAATGTACTTACTTTTTTTCTATTCAAATTGTCAATTTCTATTTTTGTGGTGACTTGTGAACTTTTTAATATTTTTAAATTTTTATTATTTTTTATTTTTTATTGAGTTATAATAGGCATAACTTTGTATAAGTTTAAGGTATTAAAAAGTATTGAATTGATACATTTCTATATTGCAGTATGATTTACACCATGCTGTTAGCTAACACCTCTATCATGTCACATAATTATCATTTCATTTTTGTGGTGAGATCATTTGTGACCTAATTTCTTAGCAACTTTGAAGTGTATAGTACAGTATTGTTGACTATTCACTGTGCTGTGCATTAGATCTTCAGAACTTTTATCTTGTAGTTGCAAGTTTGTACCCTTTGACCAACATCTCTCCAATCTTCCCACCAATCAGTCCCTGACAAGTGTTCTACTCTGTTTCTCAACTCTGAGTTCAACTTTTTAGAGTCTACATATTAGTGATTTCACACAGTAGTTTTCTTCTTGCTCTGTCTTATCTCACTTGGCATAATGCTCTCTCAAGTTCCATCCATGTTGTCACAAATGGCAGAATCTCCTTCCTTCTCTTGGATGAATAATATTCCATTCTGTGTGTGTTTGTGTGTGTCAGTGTGTATAGTGTAATAAACATGAGAGTGCAGGTATCTTTTCTAGATCCTGCTTTCATTTCCTTTGAATATATACACAGAAGTGGGATTACTGGATCATATGGTAGTTCTATATTTAATATTTTTTGAAGAATCTCCATACAGTTTTCCACAGTAGCTGTACCTATTTACATTCCCATCAGATTGTCAATTTCTGACAAGTATGTCCCATCATTGTGGATTTGTCATTGTATTCTTACAGCCTTGTGGGGTCTGAGTTTTATATTTGAAGGTATTGTTAGTACATAGTTTTCTTTATTTTCATATATGCTTGGTGGATTAAAACTTTTATAAATATCAAATATTCATCTTTATTTTTATGTATTTTGCCTCTCCAGTTTTATTTTGTTTAACGTGAACGTGTGTCCATCGTGACTAGCATATGTTTGGAGTGTTTGCCCTAGCCTCTGAGTCCCTTTTCATTTTGAGGCTGGATGATGCTTTAGTTTGAATGTCCCAGCTTGTCCACTGTGCCCATCTTTGTTCCTATCAATGGACATTGTCATAATCCAAACTTATCTTCTAAAATGTCTAGCCGTTGATCCCAGATTTATGTATGTTATGTGTTCCTGCAATTCTCTGGAGATTGATTATACTTTAATCTTTCTATACTGATTTTGTTTCATTGAACTTGGGATCTTTATTCATGGGCTGGATTTTAAAATGATGTTATTTGTTTTAGAGATCATCTTTATACTTCAGATTTCCTGCTAGCTTATGTGTGCGATTGTGTTAAGATATTCTGTTTCTGGCGAGTGTGGCTACCCTGGCAAGATTCCTGGGCAAAGGCACCCTGACTTCATCCTGGCTCTTACTGACCTTCCCAGGGTCATCCCTAGTTAGACTGTGAGTGTTGAATGGCCTAGCTATCATTATTGTGATTCTCACAAAGTCACACTGGTCACCATGCCAGCTCTCACTTTTTATATCTACCACCTCACAGTGAGTGGATTGCCTCTGTAACTACTATCTTCTCTCATAGAAGTCCTCTCCTAGATAAGTTTTGGGCTTTGGTTTTGCCCTTCAGTCTACTTATACCCACCTTCTACCTTTTGCAACTTTCACATCATTTCTGAAATTTTGTGAAAATTTTTTGTTTTCTATCACTAATGTGGGAGGAATCACATCCCTCGCATGATACAGTGTTGTCACTGAGGAACAGCTGCCAGCAGAGAACTCTATTCCCAAACCATTTTGTATCTAGATAGGAATATGCCATTCTCCAAAGGAATGTGAACCGAAATGATGTGCTACAATGACGGTTATGAAGCAAGTGTATCTTTCCCATCTTTTCTTTCTGCACATAACAGCTGGTTGCAGAGGACAACATGGCTCAAGGGAATGGCAGAGCCACAGGGTAGAAGGAGCCAAGTTACCTGACTTATCTAATGGGGCAGTGTCACTAATGAACCCAAAACATGTGCAACAGCACTCTACTGTTACATAAGCAAGAAGCAAAACAATTGTATGAAGCCACTGAAATATTGCTTATTTTATATTATAGCTGCTAAAATTATGCTAAATCATATCAGTGACATAAGTTTGATTTCTATAAAAATACATGTCCAATATTTCCTGTGGACTTTCAACTGGAACATGTACTTAATTTTATATATTGATCGAATAAATCTCAATTCTCTTTTACATACAGATTCACTTTAAATGTTTAAGCAATGTTTTTCATAATGTTGAACTTTGAATATTGTCATGTATTACTCAAAAGTTCTGATGGATTTTCAAGTATCTGGTGGTCAGTCACTTTTGAGATAATGGAAGAAATATAATTTGTCCAAGACCACTGGTGTGTTTAACACATAAGGTTTTAATAAGAATATACATTCTAAGAATTATATGGTCATGATAGATACTTATAAACATCTTAGAAAGCTAAGTCAAACAAATGATACAACCCCCTACACATACATATACATACAATCTAGATATACACAGCATTGTTTAAAGAGGCTTACATTTGTTTTGTAAACACCTCAACATACTTGCTTCATTTATGAAGGCCAAAATAAATCTCATAAGATATTGTATATGACCACTTCTTTTCTTTATTGAGGTATAACTGACATATAATATTGTGTCAGTCTCAGGTGTATAAATAGTGATTCAATATTTGCATATATTGCAAAATCATCACCGTGATAAGTCTAGGTAACATCTATCACCATACAGATACAATTTTTCTCTTGTGATGAGAACTTTTAAGATTTATTCTCTTAGCAACTTTCAAATATACAATACAGTATGACGAGCTATAGTCACCTTGCTGTACATTACATCCTGTGACTTATTTATTTTATAACTGGAAGTTTGTACATTTTGATTCCCTTCAGCCTTTTGGTGCAACCTACACCCTAACTCTGGGCAAGTACCAATCTGTTCCTTGTGTCAATGCATTTGTGTTTGTTTTCTTTTCTTTTTTCTAAGACTCCATTACAATGAGATCATATGGTATTTGGCTTTCTCAGTCTGATGTATTTCACCTGGCTTAATGCCCTCAAGGTCCGCCCATGTTATAGCAAATGGCAGGATTTTCTTCATCGGTATGGCTGAATAATATTCCATTACATATCAGTTTCACATTATATACCACATTTTCTTTATTCATTCATCCGTCAGTGGACACTTAGTTTGCTTCCATGTCTTAGATACTGTAAGCACTGCTGCAATGAACATGTGGGTGCAGATATCAAGGTAGTATGTTTGTTTTCTCAGATAAATACCCAGCAGTGAAATTGTTGGATCATATGTTAGTTCTATTTTAAATTTTTTGAGAAACCTCTATACTGTTCTCCATAGTAACTGCACCAATTTATATTCCCACAAACAGGGCACAAGTATTTGTTTTTGCCACATACTGACCAGCATTTATTTCTTGTCTTTTTGATAATAGTCCTTCCAACAGGTATGGGGTGATATCTCATTGTGGTTTTGATTTGCATTTCCCTTATGATTAATGATGTTGAGCATCTTTTCATATATACTTGTTGGCCATCTGTCTGTCTTTGGAAAAATACCTATTCTGATCCCCTGTCCATTTTTTAATTGGATTGTTTGGTTTTTGCTATAGAATTGTATGAGTTCTTTATCTATTTTGGATATTAACCCCTTATATATATGATTTGCAAATATTTTCTTCCATTCTATACATTGCCTTTTCATTCTGTTGATGGTTTTCTTTGCTGTACAGAAGATTTGTAGTTTGATATAGTCCCACTTGTTAATTATTGTTTTTGTTGCCTTTGCTTTTGAAGTCAGTGCCAAAAATCATCACCATGACTGACGTCAAGTAGCTTACTGACTATGTTTTATTTCTGACAGTTTTATAGTTTCACGTCTTTACACTCAAGTCTTTAATCCATTTTGAGTTAATTTTTGTATAATTTTTGACCATGTTTGGGTGGGTTTATTTCTGGGCTTTCTGTCTGGATGATCTATCCATTGATCTAAGTGGGGGTATTAAAGTGGGATATCCCTGTTATTATTAGATTGCTGTCTATTTCTACCTTTAGGTCTGTTAATATTTGCTTTATATATTTAGATGCTTAAATACTTACAAATGTTATATCCTTTTGTTGGATTGACTGCTTTATCATTATTATAATGACCTTCTTGGTCTTTTATTAAGGTCTTAAGTCTATTTTGCTGAATATAAGTACGGCTACCCTAGCTTTCTTTTTGTTTCCATTTTTATGGAATATCTTTTGCCATTCCTTCACTTTCAGTCTGTGTGTGGCCTTACACCTGAAGTGAATCTCTTGTAGGCAGCATAGAGATGAGTCTTGTTTTTGTGTCTATTCAGCCACTCTCTGTCTTTTGATTGGAGAATTTAGTCCAATTACACTTAAAGTAATTGTTGTAGGTATGGACTTATTACCATTGTGTTGGTTGTTTTCTGGCTGTTTTGTAGTCCCTTTTTTGTTTCTTCTGCTTTCTGTCTTTTGATTTGATGATTTTCTGTAATGGTATGCTTAGATTTCTTCCTCTTTGCCTTTTGTGTATATAATATAGGCATACCTCATTCTATTGCACTTTATTGTACTTAACAGATACTGCTTTTTTACAAGCAATAAAAGTTTGTGGCAACCCTGCATCTAGTAAGTCTATTGGTACCATTTTTCAAGCAGCATTTGCTCACTTCATATTTCTGTGCCACATTTTGGTAATTCTTGCAATATTTCAAACTTCTTCATTATTATTATATTTTTATGGTGATCTTTGATCTATGATGTCACTATTGTAATACTTTTTCTTTTGTATTTTTAATTAAGGTACATAATTTTTTTTAAATATACTGCTATTGCATACTTAATAGAACACAGTATAGTATAAATATAACTTTAATACACACTGGGAAACCAAAAAATTTGTGTGACTAGCTTTACTGTGGTGATCTTGAATATCTCTGAGATATGCCTGTGTAGGTTTTTACTTTGTGGTTACCCTGAAACTTACATAAAATAACTTAAAATAGATAGGTTTAAATGCATTCTAAAGCTCTACATTTTACTCCCCCATCAAGTTTTATGTTTTTGATGTTATAATTTACATCTTTTTATCTTGTATACACATTAACAAATAATTGTAGTTATAGTTATTTTTACTACTTTTGTCTTGTAACCTTAACACTAGCTTTATACGCGATTAACACACCAGCTTTACATCAGATTATGCTAAATTTTACCATATATTTACCTTTACCAGTGAGATTTATACCTATTACTAATCAGCACCCTTTCATTTCACCTTAGAGAAGTTCCTTTATTATTCCTTGTAAGGCCAATCTAGTGGTGAGGAACTCCTTTAGCTTTTGCTTGTCTGAAAACTCCTTATCTTTTCTTCAATTCTAAAAACAATTTTGCTGGGTAGAGTATTCTTTGTTGGAAGTTTTTTCTTTCAGCACTTTGACTATATCATGTCACTCTCTTCTCATCTGCAAAGTTCCTGCTGAAAAGTCTGCTGATAGCCTTGTGGTGCTTCCTTTGTATGTAATAAGTTGATTTTCTCCTGCTGCTTTTAAGATTCCTAGTTATTAACTTTTTACAATTTATTCATAATGTGTTTTGGTATGGGTTTCTTTGAGTTCTTTTTATTTGGAACTTCATTGACTTTCTGGATCTAGATGTCTGTTTTCCTCCCCAAGTTAGGGAAGTTTCCAGCCATTATTTAGTCAAATAAGTTTTCTGCCCCTTTCTCCCACCTCCTTCTGGGTAAATGTATCATTCCATCTGATGTTGTCGCATAAGTCCCTTAAGCTATCTTCAGTCTTTTCATTCATGTTTCTTTTTCCTACTCTGACTGGATGAGTTCCTCTGCCCTGCCTTTGAGTTCACTGATATTTTCTTCTGCTTCATCTAGCCTCCTGATGAACCCCCTCTATTGTATTTTTCAGTTCAGTTACTGTGTTCTTTAGCTCTGTGATTTCTGTTTGGTACTTTCTTATATTTTCTATCCTGTTGTTAAAATTCTCACTTTGTTCATACATTGTCCTCTTGACCTCAGTGAGTATCTTTACAACCCTTATTTTGAACTCTTTATCAGGTAAATCACTCATCTCCATTTCATTAAGGCTTTTTTCTGAGTTTTTATCATTTTCTTTAGCTTGGAACATATTCCTCAGTTTCTTCACTCTTTGTGTTGGTTTCTATAAATTAGATAAAATACCCACCCCTCCCAGTCTTGCAGGCATAGCCTCATGTAGGAGATGAACTTTATTATACAACACTGCCCTAGTTCTTGGTTGTCTCTCAAACCTTTATTACTGTCCTAGCACCCTACTATTTTCTTAGTGGCTCCTTGTAGTAAATGGAAGATCTCAATAAGCACCTAAATTCAAGCTGATTGGAAATCAGACTCCCAGGCAGCACTTTCTAAGATATGCAAATATATTCCTTTCAGGGGAAGACTGGGAGATGAGTATTTCTGTTTATCCCTCTTCACTGAGCCCTGGAGTGATAGCCAGTTAAGAATGGCTTGTTTACTACTATCCTGTTGAACCTGTGAACACAAGCCCCACTGGCCAGCAGAGCCAGGCTATCAAGGGATGTCTCTTCTGGGTAGCATCCACAAAAGCTGGAGTACCACATATCCTTTCTCAAAGATACTGGTAACCTGAGGAGAGGCAAAGGGGGATTGGGAAGATGGTACCCACTGGCCTCCTTGGTCTCTGAAGAGGATTGTAGTTGACTCCCAGATGTTTAATTAGAAGACTGTCCTCAGGTCACAGCTATTAAGCTAATAGGTCTCTTTCTTGGGAAGACTGGGTATTTCTGTCTGTGTCTCTGCACTGTGTCCTCCATTTGTTACTGACCTATGAGACTCAGGAATGTAAGCCCAGCTGTCCACCAGAGCCATGTGATCAAGGGGAGTCCTCTGGGTAGCAGCCACAAAACCCAGGACACCAGACAGGTTCAGAAGCTCCTTTCTGTGAGGTAGCAGTGACTTGGAGTGAGGCAGAGGGAGAGTATAAATATGCCTCCTGCCAGTCTCTGCATTCTTCAGAGAGTATTTCAGTGGGCCCTTGATATGTGTAAAATTAGATGCCTGCCTCTCAGTCTGAAGCATTTAAGATAGCTTCAATGGGTCTTTTTCATGGAAAGAGTAATTTCAGTCAGTTGCCTCTGCAGCTTCATAGTAATGGTGATTCCATGCAAGCCCTTTAAGAACTGTTGTTCAGTTCACTAGAGCCTTGTGGGTCTTATGGACCCAACCCCACTGGCTTTCAAAGGTAAATGTTTTGGCGGCTCATGTCTCAGATATAAGTCTTAAAAGGTGGGGTGCCAGATGTGGGATTCAAACCCTTCACTCCTCATGGAGAAGCTCAGAATTATGAGGCATTCCCTCTTGATTATGGGTTGCCATAACAGTGGTAAGGTTTATGGTGAGATTGTGCCTCAGCCTCTCTCCTATCTGTTTCAATGTGGGTTTTTTCTTATTTGCCTAATGTGTAGGAGTTGCTCAGCTAGTTTTGGGGTTTATTTCACAGGAAATCGTTCCATACATAGCTATAGATTTGTGTGTCTATGGAAGGAGGTGAGTTCCAGATCCTCCTGCATCACCATCTTGAACTAGAACCCCAAATGCTTTTTCAAAAAAATGTTATAACTATAATGTGTATGGCTTAATTTTGGATTTTGAGAAGGGAGAAACAACTCAAGATGACACTCCCTCTATTACTATCATTTATCTCAGAAGAAAGTAGACCAAATGAACTGGAAAAAAAATCCCATTATATTTTCATGTAGTTTTAGAGCATAAATGTAGAAAGGTGAAAACAGGTTCTCTTTTAAGTTATAGATAAAAGTGTTTCCCAAGGAATGCTTGTTTCTTCTCTATCCAGATTTTTACTTTTTCCAACACATCTTCTCCAGTCTCTGCACATTAGAATGCAAATGAGCACTGAAACCAACCTGCTTCTCCAATCCTAATTCCTGATGGAAGAAAGAAGGACACCACTGCAGCCGTGGTTACAGATAGATTACTTTGCCTTAGGATCTGGAGTTTTCATACAATTTTATGTTTTCACTGCCCAAGGGTTATCTAATGTTCAGATGATACAGAGATGATATGTAATAATCTAGTGTTTACAACTCATAATGAACTCTACATGAAAGGTCATGGTAACTTCTATTTGTGGTTATAATTACCTCTATTCAATATTTTTTGACAAAGTTTGCTGGTATGATCATACTTCCTTCACGATTTCATTGCTGGCCAGCTGGCATTTCTGGAAGCTGTACCAAGGACACACATCTACTGTTGCCTATTCATAGAGTGATTTCTATTTAGTTTTATAAGCGAGCAATATAAAACTCAGAAATGTACTGTTTTATATGTTCATTACTTCATTTACTTAGTCACATGTATTAGTTAAGGTAATGAGTGTTGGTATAATAGATAAACCCTGAAACCCCTATAGCTTAGCACAGTAGAAATTTATTTTTTCTTCAGTAATTCTCATGTGAGGATTCAGAGGAAAGCCTTCCTTCTGACATTAATTTCCATGTCACCTATCACCTGACTGCTAAACCAATGCAATGTATTTTAGGTTTTAGTTCTAAGTTAAGGTACCATTTTCAATAATAATAATAAGGAGGGCAGACAGCAGAAGCAAGAAGAACTACAATCCTGCAGCCTGTGGAACAAAAACAACAGTCACAGAAAGATAGACAAGATGAAAATGCAGAGGGCTATGTACCAGATGAAGGAAGAAGATAAAACCCCAGAAAAAAAACTAAATGAAGTGGAGATAGGCAACCTTCCAGAAAAAGAATTCAGAATAATGATAGTGAAGATGATCCAGGACCTCGGAAAAAGAATGGAGGCAAAGATCAGAAAGATACAAGAAATGTTTAACAAAGACCTAGAAGAATTAAAGAACAAACAAACAGAGATGAACAATACAATAACTGAAATGAAAACTACACTAGAAGGAATCAATAGCAGAATAACTGAGGCAGAAAATGGATAAGTGGCCTGGAACAAAGAATGGTGGAATTCACTGCTGTGGAAGAGAATAAAGAAAGAAGAATGAAAAGAAATGAAGACAGCCTAAGAGACCTCAGGGACAACATTAAATGCAATAACATTTGCATTATAGGGGTCCCAAAAGGAGAAGAGAGAGAAAGGAACAGATAAAATATTTGAAGAGATTATAGTCGAAAACTTCCCTAACATGGGAAAGGAAATAGCCACCCAAATCCAGGAAGCACAGAGAGTCCCATACAGGATAAAACCAAGGAGAAACATGCCAAGACACATAATAATCAAATTGGCAAAAATTAAAGACAAAGAAAAATTATTGAAAGCAGCAAGGGAAAAATGACAAATAACATACAAGGGAAGTCCCATAAGGTTAACAGCTGATTTCTCAGCAGAAACTCTACAAGCCAGAAGGAAGTGGCAGGATATACTTAAAGTGATGAAAGGGAAGAAACTACAACAAAGGTTACTCTACCCATGAAGGATCTCATTCAGATTCGATGGAGAAATCAAAAGCTTTACAGACAATCAAAAGCTAAGAGAGTTCAGCACCACCAAACCAGCTCTACAACAAATGCTAAAGGAACTTCTCTAACTGGGAAACACAAGAGAAGAAAAGGACCTACAAAAACAAACCCAAAAAACAATTAAGAATATGGCCATAGGAACATACATATCAATGATTACCTTAAACGTGAATGGACTAAATGCTCCAACCAAAAGACACAGACTTGCTGAATGGATACAAAAACAAGACCCATGTATATGCTGTCTACAAGAGACCCACTTCAGACCTAGGGACACATACAGGCTGAAAGTGAGGGGATGGAAAAAGATATTCCTTGCAAATGGAAATCAAAAGAAAGCTGGAGTAGCTATACTCATATCAGATAAAATAGACTTTAAAATAAAGAATGTTACAAGAGACAAGGAAGAACACTACATAATGATCAAGGGATCAATCCAAGAAGAAGATATAATGATTATAAATATATGTGCACCCAACATAGGAGCACTTCAATACATAAGGCAACTGCTAACAGCTCTAAAAGAGGAAATCGACAGTCACATGATAATAGTGGGGGACTTTAACACCTCACTTACACCAATGGACAGATCATCCAAAATTAAAATAAATAAGGAAACAGAAGCTTTAAATGACACAATAGACCAAATGGATTTAATTTATATTTATAGGACATTCCATCCAAAAACAGCAGATTACACTTTCTTCTCAAGTGTGCACGGAACATTCTCCAGGATAGATCACATCTTGGGTCACAAATCAAGCCTCAGTAAATTTAAGAAAATTGGAATCATATCAAGTATCTTTTCCGACCACAACGCTATGAGATCAGAAATGAATTACAGGGAAAAAATCGTAAAAAACACAAACACATGGAGGCTAAACAATACGTTACTAAATAACCAAGAGATCACTGAAGAAATCAAAGAGGAAATCAAAAAATACCTAGAGACAAATGACAATGAAAACACAACAATCCAAAACCTATCGGATGCAGCAAAAGCAGGTCTAAAAGGGAAGTTTATAGCTCTACAAGCCTACCTCAAGAACAAGAAAAATCTCAAATAAACAGTCTAACCTTACACCTAAAGGAACTAGAGAAAGAAGAACAAACAAAACCCAAAGTTAGCAGAAGGAAAGAAATCATAAAGATCAGAGCAGAAATAAATAAAATAGAAACAAAGAAAACAATAGCAAAGATCAATAAAACTAAAAGCTGGTTCTTTGAGAAGAAAAACAAAATTGATAAACCTTTACCCAGACTCATCAAGAAAAAGAGGAAGAGGACTCAAATCAATAAAATTACAAATGAAAAAGGAGAAGCTACAACAGACACTGTAGAAATACAAAGCATCCTAAGAGACTACTACAAGCAATTCTATGCCAATAAAATGGACAACCTGGAAGAAATGGAAAAATTCTTAGAAAGGTATAACCTTCCAAGACTGAACCAGGAAGAAACAGAAAATATGAACAATCACAAATAATGAAATTGAAACTGTGATTAAAAATCTGGCAACAAACAAAAGTCCAGGACCAGAAGGCTTCACAGGTGAATTCTATCAAACATTTAGAGAAGAGCTAACACCCATCCTTCTCAAACTCTTCCAAAAGATTGCAGAGGAAACAACACTCTCAAACTCATTCTATGAGGCCACCATCACCCTGATACCAAAACCACACAAAGATACTAAAAAAAAAAAGAAAATTACAGACCAATATCACTGATGAATATAGATGCAAAAATCCTCAACAATGTACAAGCAAACATAACCCAACAACACATTAAAAGGATCATGCACCATGATCAAGTGGGATTTATCCCAGGGATGCAAGTATTCTTCAATATACACAAATCAATCAATGTGATACACCATATTAACAAATTGAAGAAGAAAAACCATAGGATCATCTCAATAGATGCAGAAAAATCTTTTGACAAAATTCAACACCCATTTATGATAAAAACTCTCCAGAAAGTGGACATAGAGGGAACCTACCTCAACATAATAAAGGCCATATATGACAAACCCACAGCAAACATCATTCTCAATGGTGAAAAACTGAAAGCATTTCCTCTAAGATCAGGAAAAAGACAAGGATGTCCACTCTCACCACTATTATTCAATATAGTTTTGGAAGTCATAGCCTCGGCAATCAGAGAAGAAAAGGAAATAAAAGGAATCCAAATCAGAAAAGTAGAAGTAAAGCTGTCGCTGTTTGCAGATAACATGATACTATACATAGAGAATCCTAAAGTTGCCACCAGAAAACTACTAGAGCTAATCAATGAATTTGGTAAAGTAGCAGGATACAAAATTAATGCAGAGAAATCTCTTGCATTCCTATACACTAATGATGAAAGATCTGAAAGAGAAATTATGGAAACACTCCCATTTACCATTGCAACAAAAAGAATAAAATACCTAGGAATAAACCTACCTAGGGAGAGAAAAGACCTGTATGCAGAAAACTATAAGACACTGATGAAAGAAATTAAAGATGATACCAGCAGATGGATAGAGTTACCATGTTTTTGGATTGGAAGAATCAATATTGTGAAAATGACTATACTACCCAAAGCAATCTACAGATTCAATGCAATCCCTACCAAATTACCAATGGCATTTTTTTACGGAACTAGAACAAATCATCTTAAAATTTGTATGGAGACACAAAAGACCCCGAATAGCCAAAGCAGTTTTGAGGGAAGAAAACGGAGCTGGAGGAATCTGACTCCCTGACTTCAGGTTATACTACAAAGCTACAGTAATCAAGACAATATGGTACTGACACAAAAACAGAAACATAGGTCAATGGAACAAGATAGAAAGCCCAGAGATAAACTCATGCACCTATGGTCAACTCATCTATGACAAAGGAGGCAAAAATATACAATGGAAAAAAGACAGTCTCTTGTCTACAAACAATAAATGCTGGAGAGGGTGTGGAGAAAAGGGAAACCTCTTGTACTGTTGGTGGGAATGTAAATTGATACAGCCACTATGGAGAACAGTATGGGGGTTCCTTAAAAAACTAAAAATAGAATTACCAGATGATCCAGCAATCCCACTACTGGTAATGTACCCAGAGAAAACCATAATTCAAAAAAACACATGAACCCCAATGTTCATTGCAGCACTATTTACAATAGCCAGGTCATGGAAGCCACCTAAATGCCCATCAACAGATGAATGGATAAAGTAGATGTGGTACATATCTAAAATGGAATATTACTCAGCCATAAAAAGGAACGAAATTGAGTCATTTGTTGAGACGTGGATGGATCTAGAGACTGTCATACAGAGTGAAGTATGTCAGAAAGAGCAAAACAAATATCGTATATTAACGCATGTATGTGGAACCTAGAAAAATGGTACAGATGAACCGGTTTGCATGGCAGAAGTTGAGACACAGATGTAGAGAACAAACGTATGGACACCAAGGGGGGAAAACCGTGGTGGGGTGTGGATGGTGGTGTGCTGAATTGGGTGATTGGGATTGACATATATACAGTGATGTGAATAAAATTGATGACTAATAAGAACCTGCAGTATAACTAAATAAACAAACTAATACTAAACTTTCTTTGGGTTATTTGTATGGAAATATGTTAATATAAATGTTTCAGACATTACATGAAATTTCTAAAAAAATAATAATAACAGAATGCTAACTGCTGTAATAAATAAATCCTAGTGCCTATGGCTTAACATAATAGAAATCAGTAGAAATTAACAGAAAAATATATAATATTTCACACCACATTTCCATACTTATTCTTCATTGCCTGAGTTCCTCATATTGATTCTATTTTCTTTCACCTTTTGGAGGTATTATTTCTAATAACTCTAACCAAGTTTGTTATAGAAAGAGATAAGAGAGAGAAGGCACACTCACTTTTTAACTCCATTGGCTTAGAATCAACACACATTGCTACTACTCATTTTCTGTAGGCAAGAACTAAGTACATAGTTCAGATGTTGTAGGTAGAATCCTAACAGATGTGAAGTGGTATCTCATTGCGGTTTTGATTTGCATTTCCCTAAATGACTTGTGATGTTGAGCATCTTTTTATATACCTTTTGGCCTTTCACATAAGTTCTTTATTCAGGTCTTTCATCCATTTCTCAATTGATATTTTTTTTCTGCTGTAGAGTTGTAGGAGTTCTTTATGTATTTTGGATATTAACCCCTTATTGGATATATGGTTTGCAAACATTTTTTTCATTCTGTAAGTTGTCTTTTTACTTTGTTTCTTTTGCTCTGCAGAACCTTTTAAGTTTGATGTCATTTCACTTTGTTTAAAAATTTTATTGCTTGTGCTTTAAATGCCATACATATAAGTGTAGCAATAGGAGTCTGGTTTCATTCTTTTACATGTAAATATCCAATTTTCCCAGCATCATTTACTGAAGAGACTGTCTTTTCACCATTGTATATTCTTGTCTCCCTTGTCAAAGATTAATTGACTATATATGCTTGGGTTTACTTCTGAGCTCTCAGTTCTGTCCCATTGACCTATTTGTCTTTTTTATGTCATTTCCATGCTGTTTTAATTACTATTGCTTTATAGTATAGCTCAAATTCGGGAAGTTTAATGCCTCCTGCTTTGTTCTTTTTTCTCAGGATTGCTTTGGCAGTTTGGGGTCTTTTGTGCTTCCATATTAATTTTAGTAGTGTTTTACTTTTTATTAACGTAATAAATGCTAGTGGAATATTGATAGGGATTGCATTGAATTTCTAGATGACTTTTGGTAGTATGGACATTTTAACAACATAAACATTCAAATCCATGTACATGGGATACCTTTCCATTTATTTGTGTCTTTTTCAATTTCTTTCATTAATGTCTTGTCATTTTTAGAGATCTTTCATCTCTTGGTTAAGTTTATTCCTAAGTAATTTTTTTTTTTTTTATGTTACTGTAAGTGCAATCATATTCTTTATTTTTCAGGTAATTTGTTGTTAGTGTATAGAAATGGTGCTATTTTTATATTAATTCTGTATCCTGCAACTTTACTGAATTCATTAGACCTGTTTTGTAGTAGAGTCTTTAGGTTTTCTATATATTAAACTATGTCATTTGTAAATAGAGACAATCTTCTCCCTTTCAAATTCTGATGTCTTTTATTTCTTTTTCCTGCCTGGTTGCTGTGCTGAGGACTTCCAGGACTATGTTGAATAGGAATTCTGAGAGTGTGCATGCTTGTCTTGTTTCTGATCTTAGAAGAAAAGCTTTCAACCTTTTACAATTGAATATATATATTACTTGTGGGCTTATATATGCCCTTTATTATCTTGGAGTATGTTCCTTATACACACAATTTGTTAAGAGTTTTTATTATTTATATACACAAGTTGTTATTTTTTTATCATGAATGGATGTTGAATTTTATCAAACGCTTTTTCTGCCTTTGTTGAGATGATCATATGATTTTTTTCTTTCATTCTGCTAATGTGATTATATAAACTGATTTGTATATGCTGAACCATCCTTACGTCCCAGGTATAAATACAACTTGATCATGGTGAATGACCATTTTAATGTGCTAATTTGGTTTGCTAATAATATTTTATTGAAAAATTTTGCATCTATATTTATTTATCAGGGATATTGGGCTATAGTTTTCTGGTAGGTTTTTTGTGTTTTCATTTTTTTTTTTTTTTTTTTTTTTTTTTTTTTTTTTTTGTCTTTGGTATCAGGGTGATGCTGGCCTCATAAAATGAGTTTGGAAATGTTCCTTCCTCTTCAGTCTTTCTGGAAGATTTTGAGGATTGGTATTAATTCTTTAAATATTTGGTAAAATTTACCACTTAAGCAATCAGTTCTGGGCTTTTTATCATTGGGAAGTTTTTGATTACGGATTCAATTTTCTTATAGAATTGGTGTATTCAGACTTTTTATTTCTTCCTGATTAGTCTTGGAATTTTGTGTTTCTAAGAATTTTTCATTTGCTCTAAGTTACCAAGTTTGTTGATATACAGTTGTTCATAGTAGTCTCTTGTGCTTCTTTGTATTTCTGTGGCATCAGTTGTAATTTCTCCTTTTCCATTTATAATTTTGTTGATTTGGGTCCTTTCTCCTTTTTCCTTGGTTACCCTAGCTAAAGAGTTGTGACCTTTGTTCATCTTTTCAAAGAACTAACTCTTTTGGTTGATCTTTTCTATTATTTTCCTATTCTCTATTTATTTCTGCTTTAAACTCTATTATTTCCCTCATGCTACCTTCATGCTCAGTTCATTCTTTTTTTTTTTTCTGAAGACATAGAATTAGGTTGTTTATTTGTGATTTTCTTGTTTCTTAATATGGTGTCTCTCACTATGAACTTTTCTCTTAAAACTGCTTTTGCTGCATTTTATAAATTTTCGTATGTTTGTTTCAAGATACTTTTTAAAATTTTCCCTTTAATTTCTTCTTGAGCCATTGGTTTTTCAGCAGAGTGTTGTTTAATTTCCATGTACATTCAGCCCCTGTATTTGTGGGGTTTGCATCTACAGCTACAGAGGGTCAGCATGGTACTATGTTATTTTATATAAAGGATTTGAGCATCCTCAGATTTTGGCATCCACAGAGGCTCCTGGAACCAATCCCAAGGGATGACTATTTGGGAATTTTCCAGCTTTTCTCTTTTTATTGATTTCTAGTTTCGGACCAGTGTGGTCAGAGAGCATACCTGGTATGATTTAAATCTTCTTGAATTTTCTAAGACTTGTTTGTGTCCAACATATGCTTTATCCTAGAAAATGTTCCATGTGCACTTGAAAAGAATGTGTATTTTGTTGGATAGAATATTTTTATATATCTCTATTAGGTCTGTTTGGTCTATGATTGTTCAACTTTGTTGTTTCCTTGTTCAGTCTCTGTCTGGATAATCTATCCATTTTTTGGAGTAAAGTATCAAAGTCCCCAACAATTATTCTATTGCTGTTTATTTCTCTTAGGTTTTGCTTTATGAATTTAGGTACTGCCATAATGGGTGCATAAATATTTACAATAGGTATATGTTCTTGATGGATTGACCCCTTTATCATTGTGTAATACAATTCTTTGTCTCTTTTTATTATTTTTAGTTTCAAGTCTCTTTTGTCTGATATAAGTGTAGCTATCCCTGCTTTTTTTGGTTATCATTTGCTTGAAATATATTTTTCCATCCCTTCAGTCTATGTGTGCCTTTAAAGCTAAAGTGAGTCTCTTGTAGACAGCATATCATTGGATAATTTAATCCATTCACGTTTAAAGTAATTATTGATAAGTAAGGACTTACTATTGCCTTATTTTCTGGTGTGTTGTAGACCCATTGTTCCTTGTTTTTTATCCTGCTGTCTTTTCTTGTGCTTTGATGTCTTGTGGTATCAGGATGCATTGATATTTAGCATGTTCTTTTGTGTAATTACTCCAGGTTTTTCCCTTGTGGTTATCAAGACGCTTACATAAAATATCTTTAACATCCTACTTTAAACTAGTAACAACTTAACCTTCAATAGAATTCCAAAGCCTTATACTTTTATTTCTCTTCACCCTAACATTTCAGGTTATTGATGTTACAGTATATCTATTTACAGTATATCTAGTATTCTTGGTTAACAGATATTTTCCTTCAATATTTTGAATATGTCATCCCATTCTCTTCTGGCCTGAAAAGTTTCTGTTGAGAAATCCTCTGATACTCTTAGGGGGTTCACTTGTATGTAACTTCTCTCTTTTCTCTTTAACTTTTGACACTTTGGTGTAGCCTATTTGGGGTCTTTTGGGCCTCTTGGATTTAGATGTCTATTTCTCTCCCTGGATTTTGGAAGTTTTAAGCCATTATTGCTTTAAATATACTTTCTGTCCCTTTCTCTTTCTCCTTTCCTTCTGGAATTCTCATAATGTGAATATTTTTTGTTTTATTGTGTACTATAGGTCCCATAATCTTTCTTCAGTCTTTTGCTTTTTTGCCCCATTGACTGGATAATTTCAAATGTCTTGTCTTCCAGATCACTGATTCTTTTGCTTTCAAAGAGTCCACTTTTGAAGCTCCCTGTTGAATTCTTCCACTCGATTATTGTATTTTCAACTCTAGGTTTTTTTTTTTTAAATGATTTCTCTTTCTTTCTTGAATGTTATTCATGCATTCTTTTCTTAATTTTGTTTGTCTATATGTTCTTGTAGTTCGCTAAATTTCTTTAAGAGGATTATTCTGAAATTTTCTCTTACAGCATATAGATGTACATTTCTTTAGAATTAGTTATTAGACCTTTATTAGTTTCCTTTTGTTGTAACATATTTACCTGATTTTTCATGATCCTAATTCCTTGGTATCTGCACATTTGAATAAGTGGTCTCCCTTTCCAGATTTTGTAGATTCACTTTGTAGAGACAGTTCTTCACTAGTCAGCTCAGTTTGGATTTCTGGATGTGTCTGTGGTAACATCCTTGAGAAGGCTGGGCCAGCTGTTAGGGTCTGTTCTGGGATAAGACAACTGTTTGAGCTCTGAGGTCAGCTGGAAGGTGGGTGGGGAGACTGTGTCACTGGCTTGGTTCTCTGCTCAACTGAGTCTGTAGGATAGGGTTCACAGTTGCCTGGATTCTCTGGTAAGGCTTGCTAGACTTTCAAGACTGGGTGTTATATGTAGCAGTAAGTGAAGCTATGAATTAGCTTCCCTGACCTGGCAGGGCAGCAGTAGAGGGCACACGTGGATCATTGTTTGGGGACCTGAATCAAGAAAGTGTATACATTGAATATCCTGAGTCAGGTGAGGCCACTGGTTTTACTCTGCAGACAGGAAAAGCCACGGGCTGTGCTCTTTGTTCAAGACCACTGTATGCAGGGCTATTGGATGGGATATGCAGCTTCTCATGTGCTCTGGTAAGGTTCCCTGGTCAGGAGGGCTAAAGGTTCTATTCAGCAATAAGTGTGGCTACTAATTAGAATCCCTGCCTGAACACAGTAAGAGATAGAGCTCCAAGGCCTCAAGCTGACCCATGCCCATAATTCCTGCCCAAACAGAGCCATGGACTTTGCTCTGGGGGCAATCAGTTGTGTGCCTGCCTCTTAGCTTGGTAGTTATTCAGCTATACAGCTTCCAGGTGTTCTCGCCAGCCTTCTGTCGGATGGGGCTGGGGTCATGTTCTGCTGTGTGTGAAGCTATGACTCTAGATGGCTTCTGCCCACATCAGGCAACTCCCAAATTTTCTGGTAATGGGGGAGGAGCCAAGATTCACAAAAGGTAGAGCTATGACAGCTCTTTCACTAGGCCTGGAGCCTGTTCTGCCCACAGGCCCTGGCAGAACTCCTTGTTTGAAAACCTGAAGTAGGCAGACCTGAGCCCTGCTGAGTTACCTGGTCAGACTGCCTCTCCACATTGGTTCTGCAGATGAGAAAATGTGCTGGTTGGGATTACTCCTTGGGCTCTGCAAATAGGAACTTGGTCAGTAAAAATCTGAGTGATGGTTGTTGGGAGCCTCTCCCTCTCTTCTCTGCCACAATCAGATTTCTAGGGGTTGAGCCTCATAAATTACCCTGCAATCCCTGTGGGGCAAATCCAGAGTAAGGGCTCTCATGAAGTGACCCACAATGCTGGGGTTGCTGGATGTAAACCAGCAAGAACATGAATTTAGAAAGCTCAGATTATGATTCTGTTAACTACAAAAAAAAAGTTTTTAAATTTGTATGAAAACACAAAAGACCCTGAAGAGCCAAAACAATCTTCAGAAAGGAAAACGAAGTTTGAGGAATCAGACTCCCTGACTTCAGATTATTCTACAAAAGCTACAGTCATCAAAACTGCATGGTACTGGCACAAAAACAGAAATATAGATAATGGAACAGGATAGAAAGCCCAGAGATAAACCCACGCACATATGGTCACCTTATCTTTGATAAAGGAGACAAGACTATACAATGGAAAAATGACAGCCTCTTCAATAGTGGTGCTGGGAAAACTGGAAAGCTACATGTAAAAGAATGCAAAAGAATGCAATTAGAACACTCCCTAACACCATACACAAAAATAAACTCCAAATAGATTAAAGACCTAAATGTAAGACTGGATACCATAAAACTCTTAGAGGAAAACATAGGCAAAACACTCTATGACATAAATCACAGCAAGATCCTTTTTGACCCACCTCCTAGAGGAATGTAAATGAAAACAAAAATAAACAAATGGGACCGAACGAAACTTCAAAGCTTTTGCACAGCAAAGGAAACCATAAACCAAAATGAAAAGACAACCCACAGAATGGCAGAAAATATTTGCAAACGATGCATCTGACGAGGGATTAATCTCCAAAATATACCAACAACTCATGTAGCTCAAAATCACAAAAAGAAACAACCCAATCCAAAAATGGGCAGACGACCTAAATAGACATTTCTCCAAAGAAGACATACAGATGGCCATCATCATAAAGGTCTACAAATAATAAATGCTGGAGAGGGTGTGGAGAAAAAGGAACCCTCCAACACAGTTGGTGGGAATGTAAATTGGTGCTGCCACCATGGAAAACAGTATGGAGATTCCTTAAGAAACTAAAAATGGAGCTACCAGATGATCCTACCATCCCACTCCTGGACATATATCTTGAAAAGACAGATATAATTCGAAAAGATACATGCACCCAATGTTCAGTGCAGCACTATTTACAATAGCCAAGACATGGAAGCCACCTAAATGTCCATTGACAGACGAATGGATAAAGAAGATGTGGTACATGTGTACAATGGAATATTGCTCAGCATAAAAAGAATGAAATAATGCCATTTACAGCAACATAGATGGACTTAGAGATTGTCATACTGAGTGAAGTCAGATAGAGAAAGATAAATATCAGATGATATCACTTATATGTGGAATCTAAAAAAAAAAATGATAAAATGAAGTTATATACAAAACAGAAATAGACACAGAAAACAAATGCATGGTTACCAAAGGTAGAGAGGGATACATCAGTATTTTGGGATTAACATATACGCACTCCTATATGTAAAATAGATAACCAACAAGGACCTACTATATAGCACAGGGAACTCTACTCAATATTTTATAATAATGTATAAAGGAAAAGAATCTGAAAAAGAATAGATATCTATGTGCGTATAACTGAATCACTTTGCTGTACACCTGAAACTAATGCAACATTGTAAATCAAATACACTTCAATAAAAAAATTCTGATTCTGTTGTATTAGACAAGTCAATGATCAAACATAGTAAGCTTCACATGCCTCTACTGTGAATTAGAGATCTTAATATCTATTTTATAAGGATATTGTGAAGATAAAATAAATATACACAGGAGGTAGTAAATATTAGTGTACAGCTATAATAGGGAGGGCTAGTGGCTAAAACAATGCCCAAATTGCAATATTTAGACCATTATATAGTTATACATATTTTCATTTTACTTTGATGTTTCCAGAGCTGTCCTTTTAAAGAGGTAACTCAGAAACTGAAGCCACTTCCATACTGTGGCCATACTTTTGTGACTGGAAAGTCACTTCAGTTTTATCTATCTGGCAGAGATGAGGAGACCTCAGAGTACCATCATGTCAGCCCAGAAGTGATGTACATCAATTCAGGTTTACGTTACTTTGGCCAAAACTAGTCACATGACTAAGTCCAGAAGCAAAATCTGGGAAAGTTTCTGGTTTAGTGACTAAGCATCAATCAATTGGTAGGAATCAGCTAGCCATCACTGCCACAACTTAGCACCTCCTTTTACTGAGGCCTAGTTTTCTTAGCCATGGAATTAGAGTATTGGGTTGGGCATTATAAAAGTAAAGTGCTATTTTGTTTAAATAGGAAAGATTATTTACTCCATTTCTTTTTTCAGTATTTTTATTTAAAAAATTTTTTTTCTTTCTTCCCAGTCCCTGGACCCAGACTGCTTTCTCTGGATATTCATGGAGGCTAATTATTAATTAATCCATTCACAAATATCAGAAAGCAGACAAAAGTGTTACTGTGTTACAACTGAACATATTTCAGCAGAATCTAAAAAGTCTTAGTTATTTTAGAATCAAAGGCATTTATATTCAAAGATGTGTTTTATTTAGCTATAAAAAGGGCTAACACTTATTGGGAGCTTATTCATAGAAAGCAGAGTGAATCTAAAGAATTTTAATTAAAACCAAGTAAATAACCACCAGCCCCAAAGATGAACCCTAATCAAAATACCCTTGGGAGGGAAGAGACAAGATGGTAGAGTAGAAGGACTCACCTCTCTCACAAAAATACCAAAATCACAGCTAACTGCTGAAGAACCATCAGCAAAAAAAAACTGGAACCTACCAAAAAAGATATTCTACATCCAAAGACAAAGAGGAAGCCACAATGAGATGGTAAGAGGGGCACTTTCCTGATATAATCAAATCTCACACCTGCCAGTCGGGCAGCCCACAAACAGGAAAATAGTTACATTGTAGAGGTTCTCCCACAGGAGTGAGTTCTGAGCCCCTACAGCATGCTCCACAGGCTGGGAGTCTGGCATCAAGAGGAGGAGGCCCCAGAGTATTTGTCTTTGAAGGCCAGTGAGGCTTGAATGCAGGAGCTGCAAGAACTGGGGGAAACAGAGACTCCACTCTTTGAGGACACACACAAGTTTTCATGTGCATTGGGACCCAGGGCAAAAGAGTGACTCCATAGGAGCCTGGGCTAGACCTGCCTGTGGGTCTTGGACGGTCTCCTGGGGATCCAGGGGGTGTGGCTGTGGCTAACTGTGGGGATAAGGACACTGGTGGTGGAGACCCCAGGGAATATTCCTTGGTGTGAGCTCTCTTAGAAGTCACTATTTTGGCACTACCTAACAGCCTGCAGGCTCCAGTGCTGGGACATCTCAGGCCAAACAACCAACAGGATTGGAACACAGTCCCCCCCACCCCCATCAGCAGAGAGGCCACCAAAAGTCATCCTGAGCCCACAGCTATCTCTCAACACGGCCCTGCCCAACAGAGGGGAAAGACCCAGCTCCACCCACTGGTGGACTGGCAAGCACTAGTCCCACCCAATAGGAAGCCTGCACAAGTCTCTTAACCAACCTCAGCCACCAGGGGGCAGACACCAGAAGCAAGAGAAACTACGACCCTACAGCCTGCAGAAAAGAGACCACAAACAGAGAAGGTTAGACAAAGTGAGACAGCAGAGAAATATGTTCCATATGAAGGAACAAGATAAAACCCCAGAAGAACAGCTAAGTCAAGTGGAGATAGGCAATCTGCCTGATAAAGAACAAAAGAAGTAAAGAAAAAAGACATACAAAAACAAATCCTAAACAATTAAACAATTAAAAAGAACATACATATTGTGGTACATTGCAGCACTACAATAGCCAGGACATGGAACCAACCTAAATGTCCATCGACAGATGAATAGATAAAGAAGATGTGGCACATATATACAATGGAATATTACTCAGCCATAAAAAGAAACGAAATTGAGTTATTTGTAGTGAGGTGGATGGACCTAAAGTCTGTCACACAGAGTGAAGTAAGTCAGAAAGAGAAAAACAAATACCATATGCTAACGCATATATATGAAATCTAAAAAAAAAAAAAGGTAATCATGAACCTAGTTGAAGGGCAGGAATAAAGATGTAAACATAGAGAATGGACTTGAGGACACAGGATGGGAGGGGGAAGCTGGGGCGAAGTGAAACTAGCATCAAAATATATACACTACCGAATGTAAAATAGGTAGTGGGAAGAAGCAGCATAGCACAGGGAGATCAGCTCCATGCTTTGCGATGACCTAGAGGGGTAGGATAGGGAGGATGGGAGGGAGGCTCAAGAGAGAGGGGATATGCATATGGCTGACTCACTTTTGTGTGCAACAGAAACTAACAAGTATTGTGAAGCAATTATACTCCAATAAAGATCTATTAAAAATACATATTGATAATTACCTAAACATAAACAAATTAAATGCTCCAACCAAAAGACATAGACTGGCTGAATGGATACAAAACCAAGACCTGTATATATGCTGTCTACAAGAGATCCACTTCAGATCTTGGGACACATACAGACTGAAAGGGAGGGGATGGAAAAAGCTATTCCATGCAAATGGAAATCAAAAGAAAGCTGGAGTAGCAATACTTATATCAGGCAAAATAGACTTTCAAATAAAGACTGTTGTTACAAGAGATAAAGAAGTATACTACATAATGATCAAGGGATCAATCCAAGAAGAAGGTATAACAATTGTAAATGTATATGCACCCAACATATAAGCACCTCAATATATACGGCAAATGCTAACAGCCATAAAAGGGTAAATCAACAATAACCCAATAAGAGTGGGGGACTTTTGGGCTTCCTGGTGGTGCAGTGGTTAAGAATCTGCCTGCCAATGCAGGGGACATGGGCTCGTGCCCCAGTCCAGGAAGATCCCACATGCCGCAGAGTGGCTGGGCCCGTGAGCCATGGCCTCTGAGCCTGTGCTCCACAAAGGGAGAGGCCACAACAGTGAGAGGCCCACGTACCACAAAAATAAATAAATAAATAAAAGAGTGGGGGACTTTAACACCCCACTTACATCAATGGACAGATCATCCAGACAGAATATCAATAACGAAACACAGGCCTTAAAGGACATATTAGACCAGATGGACTTAATTGATATTTATAGCGCATTCCACCCAAAAGCAGCAGAATACACATTCTTCTCAAATGTACATGGAACATTCTCCTAGATAGATCACATGCTGGGCCACAAAGCAAACCTTGGTAAATTTAAGAAAACTGAAATCATATTAATCATATTTTCTGACCACAACACTATGAGATTAGAAATCCACAACAAGAAAAAAACTGTAAAAAACACAAACATGTGGAGGTTAAACAATATGCTACTAAACAACCAATGGAGCACTGAAGAAACCGAAGATGATATCAAAAAATACCTAGAGACAAACAAAAATGAAAACATGGGCTTCCCTGGTGGTGCAGTGGTTGAGAGTCCACCTGCCGATGCAGGGGACATGGGTTCGTGCCTCAGTCCGGGAAGATCCCACATGCCACAGAGTGGCTGGGCCTGTGAACCATGGCCACTGAGCCTGCGCGTCCAGAGCCTGTGCTCTGCAACGGGAGAGGCCACAACAGTGAGAGGCCCGCATACCGCAAAAAAAAAGAAAAAAGAAAACACGATGAACTATCCAAAACCTATGGGACACAACAAAAGCAGTTCTAAGAGGGAAGTTTATAGCAGTACAATCTTACCTCAGGAAACAAAAAAAATCTCAAATAAACCACGTAAACTTAGACCTAAAGCAACTAGAGAAAGAAGAACAAACAAAACCCAAAGTTAGTAGAAGGAAAGAAATCATAAAGATCAGAGCAGAAATAAATTAGAGATGAAGAAAACAATAGAAAGTAACAATGAAACTAAAAATCTGGTTCTTTGAAAAGATAAACAAAATTTAGCCAGACTCATCAAGGAAAAAGAAAAAGGAGAGGGCTCAAATCAATAAAATTAAAAATGAGAAAGGGGAATTTACAATGGACACCACAGAAATACAAAGGATCATAAGAGACTACTATAAGCAACTATATGCCAATAAAATGGACAACCTAGAAGAAATGGACAAGTTCTTAAAAAGGTACAATCTCCCAAGACTGAACCATTAAGAAATAGAAAATATGAACAGATCAATCACCAATGCTGAAATTGAAACTGTGATTAAAAAACTCTCAACAAATAAAAGTCCAGGACCAGATGACTTTACAGGCAAATTCTATCAAACATTTAGAAAAGAGCTAACACCTATCCTTCTCAAACTCTTCCAAAAAAATTGCAGAGGGAGAAACACTCCCAAACTCATTCTATGAGGCCACCATAACCTTGATACCAATAACACTGATGAACATAGATGCAAAAATCCTCAAGAAAATATCAGCAAACTGAATTCAATGATACAATAAAAGGATCATACACCACGATCAAGTAGGATTTATCCCAGGGATGTAACGGTTTTTCAATATCTGCAAGTCAATCAGTGTGATACACCACATCAACAAATTGAAGACCAAAAACCATAAGATCATCTCAATAGATGCAGAAAAAGCTTTTGACAAAATTCAAGATCCATTCATGATAAAAACTCTCCAGAAAGTAGGCATATAGGGAACTTTCCTCAACATAATAAAGGCCATATGTGACAAACCCACAGTTAACATCATACTCAATGCTGAACTACTGAAAGCATTTCCTCTAAGATCAGGAACAAGACAAGGATGTCCAGTCTCACGACTATTATTCAACATAATTTTGGAAGTCCTAGCCATGGCCATCAGAGATGAAAAAGAAATTTTAAAAATCCAAATTGGAAAAGAAGAAGTAAAACTGTCACTGTTTGCAGATGACATGATACTATACATAGAAAATCTAAAGATGCCACCAGAAAACTACTAGAGCTCATCATTGAATTTGATAAAGTTGAAGGATACAGAATTAATACACAGAAATCTGTTGCATTTCTATACACAAACAACGAAAGATCAGAAAGAGAAATTAAGGAAACACTCCCATTTACCATCACATCAAAAAGAATAAAATACCTAGGAATAAACCTGCCTAAGGAGACAAAAGACCTGTACTCCAAAAAATATAAAATGTTGATGAAAGAAATCGAAGATGACATGAACAGGTGGAAAGATATATCACGTTCTTGGATTGGAAGAATCAACATTGTGAAAATGACTACACTACCCAAAGCAATCTACAGATTCAATGCAATCCCTATCAAATCACCAATGGCATTTTTCACAGAATAAGACCAAAACATTTTTAAATTTGTATGGAAGCACAAAAGACCCCAAATAGCCAAAGCAATCCTGAGAAAGAAAAACAGAGCTGGAAGAATCAGGCTCCCTGACTTCAGACTACACTACAAAGCTACAGTAATCAAAACAGTATGGTACTGGCATAAAAACAGAAATATAGATCAATGGAACAGGATAGAAAGCCTAGAGATAAACCCACACACCTATGGTTAATTAATCTACGACAAAGGAGGCAAGAATATGTGATGGAATAAACAGTCTCTTCAATAAGTGGTGCTGGAAAACTGGACAGCTACAGGTAAAAGAATGAACTTAGAACATTCTCTAATACCATACACAAAAGTAAACTCAAAATGTATTAAAGACACAACTGTAAGACCAAATACTATAAAACTCTTAGAGGAAAACGTAGGTAGAACACTCTTTGACATAAATCACAGCAAGATCCTTTTTGGCCCACCTCCTAGAGTAATGGAAATAAAAACAAAAATAAACAAATGGGACCGAATTAAACTCAAAAGCTTTTGCACAGCAATGGAAACTATAAACTAAATGAAAAGAAAACCCATAGAATGGCAGAAAATATTTGCAATCAATGCATCTGACAAGGGATTAATCTCTAAAATATACAAACAGCTCATACAACTCAACATCAAAAAGACAAACAACCCAATCAAAAAATGGGCAGAAGATCTAAATAGACATTTCTCCAGAGACGACATACAGATGTCCAAAAAGCACATGAAAAGATGCTCAACATAGCTAATTATTAGAGAAATGCAAATCAAAACTACAATGAGGTATCACCTCACACCAGACAGTATGGCCATCATCAAAAAGTCTACAAACATTAAATGCTGGAGAGGGTGTGGAGAAAAGGGAACCATCTTGCACTGTTGGTGGGAATGCAAATTGGTACAACCACTATGGAGAACAGTGTGGAGGTTCTTTAAAAAACTAAAAATAGAGCTAACATATAATCCTGCAATCCCACTCCTTGGCATATATCCAGAGAAGACCATAATTCAAAAAGATACATGCACCCCAGTGTTCACTACAGCACTATTTATAATAGCCAAAACATGAAAGCAACCTAAATGTCCATTGATAGAAGAATAGGTAAGGAAGATGTGGTGTGCATATATACAATGGAATATTACTCAGCCATAAAAAGAATGAAATAATGCCATTTGCAGCAGCACAGATGGACCTCAAGATTGTCATACTGAGTGAAGTAAGTCAGACTGAGAAAGACAAATATCATATGATATCACTGGTATGTGGAATCTAAAAAGATGATACAGAAAACTTCTAAAACAAACTTATGGTTACCAAAGGGGAGAGGTAGGGGGGAGGGATAAATTAGGAGGTTGGGATTAACATACATACAGTAATATATATAAAACAGATAATCAAAACGGACCTACTGTATAGCACAGGGAACTCTACTAAATATTCTGTAATAACCTATATTGGGAAAGAATCTGGAAATGAATGGATATATGTATAACTGAACAACTTTGCTGTACAATAAACTAACACAACATGTTAAATCAACTATATCCCAATATAAAATAAAAATTAAATTTAAAAACAGCTTACCTTGGAGAGGAATCCAGCTAGAAAATGGTATCAATAAAGATATTTATGAGTAACATACATTATGCCGTGTGGGGACACTTGATTTATTTCAGAAAAAGTAATTTAAAATATTTAAAGAATAAGCTCTTTGGAAGGAAGCTAATGAGAATAGGTCCTAGATACTTAGAAATTTTAAATTGAAAACTTAAAAAATCTGCTCCCCCCCAAATAATATTTCCCCCAAAAATCAAGGTAACAGGAACTAAAAAACTACACAAACATGCCCAGGATACATTAAAATTACTCAAATTAAGTCAATAGCTGGATATACTTCTTTTTGTGGTAATTAACTACAATATTTTGTTAAACATGAAACAAGAAATAACATGACAAATCCTCAAGGAAAATTAGATTTTTCTAATGGACTGAGTTTCCAGAAATAGAATTAACTGCTGGAAAACACACAGATACCACTGCACAACCCCATAAACCACACACTCAGGGGTGAACCATGCCAAAGAAGAAGGAAGACAGATTTAAGCAAGAATAATAGCAATAAATGAAAATTGTATGCAGTATTGAGATCTAAATGTCGTAACAGTTCTACATGCAGCATCTGTAGCATGGAGGAACACAATAATTTACATATAAACAGTGTGCTTACATACAAGGATCACATAAGTAAATGTCTACATTATGCGGCAAATGTCATGCAAGAAATACAACTGTCTGATTGATATGCAGAATATTTGCCAGGCTGGTGACAGCCAAAGTAAGTTCAAAGTCACAGGAAATGTTGTCATCAGCCTAGTGTAAAAATGTACAATTACTTGCTATTCTCCTCTTTCTGTCTAAAGGTGACTACTACTATCTTTTCCCTAGGCTGCTTGTTCACTGTAGCTTATTATCATTACAAAGTATTAAAATGGATTAGCTTTTCCGTATTGTGTTCATATTGGGAAGGGCACGTTTTAGACAGCTCACTGACAAGGTTTTTGAAAAAAAAAAAAAAAAAGCATTTATTCTTCCGCTAAAAATTACCAGGCAACTTGTTTTAGAGAATAAAAATCTCTAAATTGCATGCTTGCAAATTTCTCTTTTCCGATAATTTCATTTAATATGAAGAAACCAGAGAGAAGTGAGCAGTATCTAATTAATGTCTTCTAATGCCCAACTAATGTCAAGCATGACTCCAATTTATAACTGAACTGTATTTTTACATTGAAAAATTCAATTACATTTACTGACAGACTTTGAAATGCCACACTATTTATATTGGCAAACTTTGCAGGCTCACGGTATATTTATTAACATTCTTTCCACAGAATAAAGCATATATACAATACAGATCACTGCATTCTTCATTTTTTAATCTTTCAAAGTGATACGTATATCTAGCAGGGCAGCAAGGGGCTGCTTCAGTTTAAGAGAGTCAAAAGACTAAATAGAGGCAGACATTGATGTGCCCTTCCTTTTAATTCTCCAGGCAAAACAAGGTAACCTTGACATTTCACTACATTCTCTGGCTCCTGCGTCCTTTTCCTCATTCTCTTTCTCTGGTTCCTCCCCCCTTCTGCCAGGGTACGGTACAACCACAGGGCCCTCCTCCGTGTACACATCAACAATTTTGAGCTGTGAAGAGGTTCAATTGCCACATTTGTGCCTCAGTTGCAATGAGCAAATGATTTACCAGGATAGCTTGAGGACACGGCAATGACAGAGAGACATCTGCTGGGTAGATAGGCAAAAAAGGGTTATTCACAGCTGGTGCATTAGTCCTGCTAGCCACTAGGCCACCCCAGTGATCCCGTCCTCCAGTTTCCTTCCCCTTCTTTCTGCCTGCTCCCTGCTGTCAGCTGCCAAAAGATATCTGTTCTCACTCTTTGCTGAATGAAAAGGTGCTAATGTATGACTTCAGGATATGTCAGAACATACAGTACTTACAAGTGTTTGGAGATGCAGCCAACCTGACCACAGGGAAAAGAAATGAACTAAAGAGGGATTTTCTTGAAAAGGAGAGGGGAAAGTAGTCAAGGGCCATTCCTTTTCTTTGATTGTACCCTGGGATAATTGGGAGGGGACCTTCCTTAGCTTCAAGCCACCTCTCCATTTCTCTCTCCATGCACAAGATATTTAATATCTTTTGCAATCCTGAATATTCTAATAAATATATATTCTGCAAAGTGGTTTTGGTTTATATGTCTGCAATCCGATTTGGCAAATATACCAGTTAACATGAAAGATAAATGATATAAAATAAATTACAGTATTACTCTAGGAATATTAGTTTATATTTTTTCTTTTTATATGCAAAGGAAGAAGAGAGAAAATTGGAAAGGGAATCAAACTGACATTCCACTTTGCCCATCATAGCTGTAATCATATGCCTCACTGCTGTATATTACTCAAATGCTTATCTCTTCTCAAATGTTTATACTTTCTCTCCTAGTATATAGAATCTATTCACTCACCTCTAAGAAAAAGAAATTCCCCTTGGAACTGGCAAAATCTGGACAACTATTTAATGTCCAGAATCAACATCCAAATCTCCAGGCTGATTTTTTGAAGTCTGATAGTGCAGATGAGATTGGAGGCTTATCAAAAGAATCTAAGTTACAACTAAGAATCAATGTTATAAACAATGACAACTATGCTACTAAGAGAGCAGTATTTCACACACACACAAATCACAGATCTAGAATGTGAAACACAATTTAAAAAATATGTAGCATAAGTGAAAATATTTTTATTGGGCAACAACATCTGCCAAATATAGTACCATAGAGGGGATTATCCTGAAAAACCTATTTGATTTTACTAATTCTCATAATATTTTTGTGGCTTAGGTGATAGGAAAAAAACAAGACTGGAGAATTCACATGAGAAGTCAAATAAATCAGGTAAACTGAGGTCAGATTATCTCTTTAATTAGATTAGCTGGTCATCTGCACATTTAGAATTTTCCAGAGGAAAAAATAAAATTCATTTCTTCAGAAATAATAATCCTTTTTTCCTGAAATCAAAGGAATCTTCTAGTAAGAGTTTAATCCATGGGTTAGGACCTTAAATTAGATTTTTCATGTACAGAATATTAGATTTTAATCCTATTTTGAAAGTATAAGGCAATCAAAATTATTGCATTTATTTCATTTTAATTTACTTTCTAATAGGTAGTTCCAAGTTATTTGATATTTTCTATTTTATGTCTTAAACAGAAAAAACTAAATTGATAAGTATGATAAATTAAGTAAATTATGAAAATATATACTTAAACTATACAAAGAAATGTTGATCATCTAGGAGGATTTATTAAAAAAGAAAAACAGCAAAACAGCTGTTTTAACAATTTGAATGTAATAGGGAATTACCAGCTAAATTGTTGTTGTTCTTGTGAGAAATGCCTCAAAAATGGATTTTCTAAGACTCTTGCAACCTAAATAGTTGAATTTAATTTTATCAAGTACTTTTGTTTATTAATAATTTTAAATTTACTACAGAAACAAATTTGTGGAAAATTAAAGATTTTTTTAATATGTGCAATAAATTCTAAAATGCAGTTTATGGAAGAAAAATTTTAATTCTTGTTTTGTTATAGAAAATCATTGACTTAAAACCAAACCAATTACATTGGATCAATAAATGCAATGTGAAGTTTCTTTCAGAGAAATAATAGTTTAAATCCTCCTCTGTATTTTAAAATGTAATAAGTTGTTCAGAGTAATAATTGTGTTTTACATACATAAAATTATAGCTTTATTTAAAAACACACAAATTATTTATAAATATATATTATATGAAAATTCAATAACAGTAATTCTTTTTATTTTGCTTACTAAAATGACTATTTGAGAGTTTTTAATACATAGAAAGTGTGTTTTAATGAAATTATTATCCTTTTATTAACTTCAGCTAACTACTCTAACATTTGGCTTATTTTGATGTATCAATAATAATTCCATTCCTTGTTAGTGAGAATTATTTTTCACTTTTTTCCCAGTTTAGCTTTGTACATAAAAATAATAAAATTAATAGTGTGGAGAAATCTTAGTTTGCAAATACTTCCAAGTCAAAATGATTTTATAAAATAAATACTACATAAACTTTGCATTTATAATTTATCCTTCTTTCCAAAGAAATAAAGTATTTTATTTCATCATATCTGATATACAGCATAATTCCAACAAATAGAATATGAATTGCTTTTAGAAAAAAAAATCATATCTAGTTTAAAATTATACTTGACCGTCACTCACATGCACCAAAGGGACTGGTAAGTAACAATAAAATATCTTTTCAATGGTTGATCTTTACCACAACTCTGTGGTAAGATAAACCAAAAAAAAAAAAAAAAGAAAAAATGGTTAAGGCAGTTAATAGAGACACCTCCAGGACCACCAACAAACTTAATACATTTATACTAGTTTGCTGAACACAAAATATACATCAAATTTTGGCAACATGCACTTCTATAATTGAAATAATTTCAAATTGCTTTCCTTTTTCTCATTGCTGTATGAATGGTGAAACCCTACATTGAGTGATTTCAATTCTGTATGTGCAACATGGCTATTTATATATGACAACTAAGAGGCTGACAATTCATCCTCTTTCAAAAACAAGAATAAAGGGAAAAGTAAATATATTAATAAATTTTCCTAGTTTCTGAACTTTCCATTTTTGCTGCGCCTACATATGCATTCTTATCTTTCATCACTGCTATCAATTCTTAAGAATAAACTAGAAGAAGCTATAAAAAACTTAATATTTATACCTTAGAGGACATTGAAACATTCATATGAAAATATAAAAGGATGTCAATAAACTTATATGAGAGAAAGAGACTACTTGTAATAATAGTTAACCTTTGCTGAGAATATTTTACATGTCAGGCGCTGGGTTCAGCTCCATGGAGGTTTCACAACAACTCAGTGAGGAAACCAAGGCTCAGAAAAAAGTTGACATAAAAAAAAAATCACATAATTTCCTTATTACACTATTCCCTTAAGTTTGATCAACAGTACCTCCAACCAACTTGATATGTATATTTATGATGCTAGTTTACTGAACACAAAATATACATCCAAATTTTGGTAACATGAACTTCTGTAATTGAAATAATTGCTTTCCTTTTTGTCATTGCTATATGAACACTGAAACTCTACATTGAGTGATTTCAATCCTGTATGTGACATGGCTGTCTATATATGACAACCAAGAGGCTAAAAATTCAACATGTGTTCCTTCTCATTGAATTTTATAGTTGTCAGATTAGAAAGGTTGTTTGTTTATTGTCCCATAAATTATTTTCATGTATTTAGATTACAGCTACATTGTTTTAGTTACTTTCTTCTATATAACACCTTCGTTTTGCCTTGAATAGAGTGAGTTTTGAACTGACATTTGTCAATTGGAACCCTATGAAAAGAGGTCTGTTCTCCAAAATCTAAAATTTAGGAAGAAATCTCCCTTACCTGAATTATTCAATCGTTCCTTTACAGTATTTACTCTAATGTCAGATTTTGTTTTGTTTTGTTTTGTTTAAAAATTCAGCTCAAACATTAGAGGTAGATTTAACATGTGACAGACTTAACTCTCATCTCGAATAAGCTAATAGGTTATTCATTCCTCTTAGGACATGTGAAATGTCTTTAGGACATTTTATTGAGATTGATTTAGTGTTTGGAGCAATAGTCCAGGGAATGGAATGGCATTGCTCTTGCTATTATTCACCGCTAATATTAGCTTCACGGCTGAATCTGTGTTTAATAATTTCCTGGAATAAAACATGGGATACATCAGTTTTTAAATGGCATATAATGTGCCTATTGCACGAAGAATCTCTGGCTTAGTATACTGTAGCATAAAGAAGGAATAATTTTGAGCTTATTTCCAACTCCTTCCTTGACTCATCACAGGAAACAGAAAGATATGTGGCAACATGCTTTGGAAGAAGAAAAAGCATATTGACTTTCCTATCAATTTCCAAGAACTTTGAAGCTAGATGCAAAAATGACATGAAACATAAACTTTTTAATGGTCAAGTCAGAGCTTTCTTTAGTTTCAATTTGGCTAATGCATTACAGCCATGATTCAAGTTCTTTTTTTTTTCTAGTTCATGTTACTAAGAGTTTCACAAGCCATGTGATTTATAGTATTTTTTGAATGTGCAAGTATATTCTAAAGGACATAATCTTTGAAAATTTCTCCAGATTTTATTCCCAATCAATAATTACTTGGTTAATAAATTTACTTGACTAGAAAAACTTGAATTGATTTTCTCATGGCAGCATTTTAACTATAAGGCAGAATTCAGAGTATCTTACAAAGAAAAGGGTAAGCTGGTAGGCACAAAGCTCCACTTCAGAGTAACAGCCTTTAAATACCAAAGTCTAGTTCCCTTGCCACACTTGTATTTATTTGTCTAAATCCCAATCTATAATAAATTGTATCTTCCCAGAATTGTTTCCACTCTACCTTATTAAAAATTCTTAGCATATACTACAAATGTATACTCTGCTAATTCTTCATTTCTTATGTGAAAGGCATGCAAGAGATCATGAGCAATTTTGTAGCTTGGTATGGCACAATTAAATGATGATTAGGTCATCTGCCAAAAAAAAGATACTCCAACAATTTAGCTGGTAATATGGTACTAACAGTGAGTATAAACACTATGCTGCATAGCTCTTGTACTGTGACTCATTAAGAAGAGAATAACTCAATTATGCAGGTTATCCAAAAAAGTCCATATGCAGCACTAAAATGCAGTAAAACAATTTTCTCACCAATTTTTTTTAAAAAGTCCTTCTTGGTTAGCAAAGGGCCTCCACTCCACCTGTCTGTAATAATTGGTCATGATTTAGACTTTAACTTTATTTTGACTATATCAATATCTTAATCAGCATCATTTTGACAGCATTCACATGACCAAAACTAATCACCGAAAACAAAGAATTGGAATACAAGCAACCTAACCAGAAACAAAGTTTTTAAAATTAGCTTCAAATGACAACAGGATACCCAAGAAAAGAAACACACAATAATAATTCAGAGTGTTACGAAGCAGCAACCATATAAAAGACAGCTTGGCAGAAGAATGTGGTACAGTAAGCACTATTATCAATTAATCTATTAGACAAGATGGTGGAAAAACATTCATTCATTCATCCGTAGGAGTATTTTCTCATATTTTCAAGTTCTTGATACAAACAGGCATAGTCCTTGAAGTGAAAAGAGTATTATGTGGAAATATAAAGCTTAGAAGAATACCACAAGAGATACGAGCAGAAGTTCAGATATCACAGGCAAAGTAAGAAAGCCAATAGTGTTCTCAGGTATGTCTTTTTCTAGGTTTATCCATCTTAATACACACAATGCCTATAGCCCTTCTAAGGAAATCTGCCCCACCCACAGCCCTTGCTGGAGAGGCAGGCCAAGCTAACCATGTGTCTTCACTCTTTCTCCAAGTCACAGCTGCTTAGCCCAAAGGTTGTATGAATTTATCTGGCAGGCTAATTGGGACATTTGTGAAAGAGAGCTGAAGAATGGCTTCCCACAAATGCACAAAGTATGGGTCTATGAAGAAGCTGTAACTAAGAGCAAAATGAAGCTGTGAGCTAGAGAAAACATTTAGATTAAAGGGCTGTGGGGAAGAGAAGACATATAAAGAGTGAGATCACAGCTATGCACATCCTCATGAAAGATAAAGCATTACTGTGATGATGATCCACACAGTCCTGTGCTGAGTTCCATCAAGGGGACATGAACCCAGTTCCAGTTATGATGATTTTCTGGTTCTGCTCCATTTCTTGTTCTTCCCATGGGAACTCTGTCCCTTTTTGAATGGTATCTGCATCTGCCTGTCTTGAACAAACCAGTAAGTCCTATTTCCATACATCCAAAAGAATCTCACTAAAATTCCTGTTCAAGTAGCAGTGCTACCAGGACATTACTTTGAAAACTCCTCTAATTCTTCCTTTCCTCTCTATCACACCAGATAATCACTTCCTTTTCTATCAAAGCTTCTGAAGATCCTACAGCCTCCTTCATAAGTAAATGATGTTCCTCTCAAACTTCCATTGTGACAAGGTAGGAGAAATTGTTCCACTTGGAGTCGTTAAAGGAGACCTTTTTTGCTGCTAAGCAAGCTGACACATTTCCACTTTCCCTCCTGTATACTTTTCCCTCTTGATCTTTTTTATCTGAGCTATTCATTCTCCTTGTTCACAGTCAACCTGATTTCTTTTTATGCAAACCTTCAAGTTAACTGAGAATGAAACTAAAGATAGGGCTTGATTTTTGATCGTTAGTGTCTTCCAAGGAAATATAACTGGCATTGATATATGAAGAGGTAGATATATTAACCACCTTTATGTGCTGTTGAATCCTTTTATATTAATTACTACTCTGCCTTATGTTTTATTCATATATGAAAATTGTTTGCATTAGCACATATTTCCCAATAAAATTATAAATAATGGACAGAAATGCCTTATTATACCAAATAAACCCTATTGCTCCTTTAACTTGTTTTTCTCCAAAAATTAGTAGTTAACAGTGTTACTTAAAATACTCTAGCTCTTTTCAAAGTCATACAAATATGCACTAAAAACATTCAAAGTGTTGTTGCAACATTATAAAAATTGCAAATTTGATTTGTTATTCTGAAAGCTAACTCATAGTCTTCTGAGAAACATCTTTAGAATTTGTGGTTCTGCGATGAGGAAATATTTTGTAGAGAATATCATTTAGAAAGCAGGTTGTGTACATACAAGTGCCCTATAAACTGTAAAGTACTATAGAAATGTAAGAGATCAAGCTATATCCCTTTTTCTGGAGACATGACTGTAAACGCACAAAAATGAATAGCCTGTGGGAGCCTAAATATTCAAGACTTCAGAAAAAATAATTTCTTGAATCTTCTTTTTAGAGGAAGAGAATGACTAGCACTCTCAAAATCCTATAATTTTCATGCCTTGTTACATTTAAACTGGTAACATACAGTCTGTTCTTCATAAGTTCTGATTGACAGCTTAATGGAACAGTCTGGTTCTCTGTCTTTCTGGATGATAAGTGTAAACACTGTGGTTATTAGAAGGTAATACCCTACCATTAGTGGGTCTCCCCATAGTCTTTCACATCAATGAAGGTAATCTCGACATATTTACTTGCATGAATACTTGCCAGGAAACTCAATCAAGGTGTTTGGAAATGCATGTCTCTAGCATGGAGACTTCATTGAGGAAACACCTGGTCACTACAGTGTTCTGTATTAAGTATCACAGGCATATAATAGGGGATTCCCCATGTTGGAAGGGAAGAGAGGTAATTTCTAGTCTGCACTATTTTATTCTTGACATATGTTTTTATCAACTGACCTCACTCTAGATTTCTTAGGGTTAGTCTTCCATTGGTTTGGACAGCAATCTAATTTCCTGTTGTTGACAAAAAGATGTGAGAACAGGCCAAAAGAAAACAGTAACAGACTAGTTTGAGTGAGCCCAGACCCAGATTCTTGTTAGGACCCTAGTGGTCCTCTTTGGGATTTCAGCAAATAGCTCCTTTGGGAAAACTTTACAAATGTTATAAAGTGTTATGAAAACATTAAGGGATTATTATTATTATTTTTGCAGCAAACATGGTTGGACCTACAGATTGTCATACTGAGAGAAGTGGGTCAGACAGACAAATATCCTGTGGTGTTGCTTATATGTGGAATCTAAAAAAAAAGGTACAGGTGAGCTTACTTACAAAACAGAGGTAGAGTCATGGATGTGGAAAACAAACTTGTGGTTACCAGGGGATTGCAGGGGGGATGGATTGGGAGATTGGGACTGTCATGTGCACATTACTATATATAGGATACATAACTAATAAGAGCCTGCTGTGTAGCACAGGGAACTCTACTCAATGCTCTGTGGTGGCCTATATGGGAAAATAATCTTAAAAAAAAAAGTGGATATGTGTATGTGTGTAGCTGATTCGCTTTGCTGTATACCTGAAACTAACGCAGCATTGTGAATCAACTATACTCAGATAAAATTTTTTTTTAAAAAAAGGAACCAATGTTTCTCAGAGTTGAATAAAAAAATTCTGCTAAAAAAAATGTTAAGGGATATTTAAACAGAAGGCAAGCCATCATATTATATGAATGGAGATGGATCTTGATCCATGTTCATAATCTGGATTCAAGTGTGCACAAGGGAACAGTAGAGGAAACTTGACTGAGAAAAGGGATAAAATCACCACTGATGAGGAGGGTGGGTCTGGCTGAGCTAAGGAGTCAGAGGTGCTTTAAAGCACTGGGAGAGTTGCATTAAGTCAGTCTCACACCTCGTCCCCCTTGTCCTGATAAGGAAAGAATGAATTAAGATTTAAAAATTTCTACCATGAAAGCTGGATGTGGGAAGCAGAAGGCACTAATCAAAAGAGAAAGACCAACGATCAGGAGAGAGGAAGCTCAGAAAGCTATTCTTTACATTTTGTGTCTGGCTTATTCCTAATAGTTAAAATTCAAGAGCTAAAAATTCATAGATTACATAGTTGTCCAAGCAAACGTGGAGATTTCAGAAATTATCCAGCAAACCATTAAGAGCCGATTACAAATTTAATCTTTCCCCTGTGCCCACTACACCTCCTTTGTAATGTTAGGGTGGGAAGAGTTCTAACCACTTCCCTGCCTCTGGTTTAGTCACACTTTGCTGACTCAGTCTTTCAGACAAATTCTCAGTCTGCCATGTTTTCTCCATATCCCTTTACTTCTCTCTAAAATTATATCCGAGACTATAGATGACATAGTGGTCAGAGGCAAGGACACTACAGATGCTTATGGATATCTTCCGTGCTTTGATGGTCTAGATTGCAGAGTGAGTGACTGAGCTAGTTCCTATACTGATGACATCTGAGGTGACATCAGGCTGGCAGCATTCTTGGGAGACCTGTAATCCTCTGATACTGCTACAGCTAGTGGAAGAGGGTTCTCTGCACTGGTGGTTCTCCTAAAGAGCTTGACCGTCTCCTTATGTGGACTGGACCCCATCCCAACAATCTCTATCCATGAATTCAACTGTTCTCAGGTCTGGATGGCCCACCTTGTAGCTTTTGACAACCCTTGTCCAATCTCTGCTACATTCCTGACATCTGATCTCCATCCCAACTCCAAAGTTGCTTAAGAATTACTAAGACATTTTCAAAACCTAAAGGAACAGAAGGATGCTAGGAATGCTAATTTGGGTTCTTTTTCACTCTCTTCAATCAGTCACACCCATGCTACTGTTACAGTTTCTACTGTAATTACCCTAGGTTGGGACTATCAGTGGAATGGTCCCTGCCAAAGTTCCGATTGTGATAAAAGACAAAAACCCCAGTGATGATTGCTTTCCTCTCTACTTTGGTGTCCACAGGACTTCAATCTGGATAGGACATCAGGATGCTCTTGCTTATTGGCATGCTTTCCCTGAAACTCTTCCCATAGTTTGCCAAGACTGTAGGTGTGAGCTCTCTGATTCCTCTCTCCTCTGGACTTGGATGAACGCTGTGTCAAATTATTCACATTCTCAAGTACACTCTTTTTGGAAGGAAGGCAGGATTTTTATTCATGGCTTTAAGAGTTTATATCTTATAGTAGTCCAGGATTGATTCTTTGATGAATTAGTAGAAGTTAAAAAACTCTAAACAAGGCTTTTCTCTTGATAAATCCAGGTTTTCAAAACGACTGTTTTCTGGAGACTGACTTAATTTTCTTCCATATATAAAAAGCTACATACTGACACCATCTTTATTTTTCATTCCTGATGCAAAAATAATAATTCTACCTGAGATGAGCAAGTGCCTCTTGAAGACTAGAATGGGCATGAAGCACCAAGAAATGCAAAAAAGAAAAAGTGCATATTAATGTATTCCCCCAAAAAAGTTCCATTCCACTGTGCAGAAAATAAAAAGACACAGCAGAGACTAGGAGAATATATTCATGAAACACACATGTGAAAAGACTTGTATTCAGAATATATAAACTTTCAGTTGGAAAAAAAAACCGGCCAACAACCCTATCTTAAAAATGGGTAGGGGGATCGGGGAAGACGGCGAAAGAGTAAAACGCGGAGATCACCTTCCTCCCCACAGATACACCAGAAATACATCTACACGTGGAACAACTCCTACAGAACACCTACTGAACGCTGGCAGAAGACCTCAGACCTCCCAAAAGGCAAGAAAACCCCCACGTACCTGGGTAGGGCAAAAGATAAAAGAAAACACAGAGACAAAAGAATAGGGACGACACCTGCACCAGTGGGAGGGAGCTGTGAAGGAGGAAAGGTTTCCACACACTAGGAAACCCCTTCACGGGTGGAGACTGCGGGTGGCGGAGGAGAGCACAGCAACAGGGGTGCGGAGGGCAAAGCGGAGAGATTCCCGCACAGAGGATCAGTGCCGACCGGCACTCACCAGCCCGAGAGGCTTGTCTGTCTGCTCACCCGCTGCCGGGGCAGGCGAGGCTGGGAGCTGAGGCTCGGCTTCGGTTGGAATGCAGGGAGAGGAATGGGGTTGGCTGCATGAACACAGCCTGAAGGGGTTAGTGCACCACGGCCAGCCGGGAGGGAGTCCGGGAAAAGTCTGGACCTGCCGAAGAGGCAAGAGACTTTTTCTTCCCTCTTTGTTTCCTGGTGCACGAGGAGAGGGGATTAAGAGTACTGCTTAAAGGAGCTCCAGAGACGGGCGCGAGCCGCAGCTATCAGCGCGGCCCCCAGAGACGGGCATGAGACGCTAAGGCTGCTGCTGCCGCCACCAAGAAGCCTGTGTGCGAGCACAGGTCACTCTCCACACCTCCCTTCCGGGGAGACTGTGCAGCCCACCACTGCCAGGGCCCCGTGATCCAGGGACAACTTCCCTGGGAGAACGCATGGTGCGCCTCAGGCTTGGTGCAACGTCCCGTTGGCCTTTGCCGCCGCAGGCTCGCCCTGCATCCGCACCCCTCCCTCCCCCCGGCCTGAGTGAGCCAGACCCCCCAAAGCAGCTGCTCCTTTAACCCCGTCCTGTCTGAGCGAAGAACAGACGCCTTCCGGCGACCTACATGCAGAGGCAGGGCCAAATCCAAAGCTGAGCCCCTGGGAGCTGTGAGAACAAAGGAGAGAAAGGGAAATCTCTCCCAGCAGCCTCAGAAGCAGCGGATTAAAGCTCCACAATCAACTTGATATACCCTGCATCTGTGGAATACATGAATAGAAAACAAATCATCCCAAATTAAGGAGGTGGACTTTGAGAGCAAGATTTATGATTTTTTCCCCTTTTCCTCTTTTTGTGAGTGTGTATGTGTATGCTTCTGTGTGAGATTTTGTCTGTGTAGCTTTGCTTTCACCATTTGTCCTAGGGTTCTATCCGTCCTTTTTTTTTAAATTCCTTTCTTAATAATTACTTCTTATTTTAAAAACTTTATTTTATTTTATCTTACTTTATTTAATTTTATCTTCTTTCTTTCTTTCTTCCTTCCTTCCTTCCTTCCATCATTCCTTCCTTCCTTCCTTTCTTTCATTCTTTCTTTCTGTCTATCCTTCCTTCCTTCCTTCCTTCTTTCTACTTTTTCTCCCTTTTATTCTGAGCCGTGTGGATGAAAGGCTCTTGGTGCTGCAGCCAGGAGTCAGTGCTGTGCCTCTGAGGTGGGAGAGCCAAGTTAAGGACACTGGTCCACAAGAGACCTCCCAGCTCCACATAATATCAAATGGAGAAAATCTCCCAGAGATCTCCATCTCAACACCAGCAGCCAGCTTCACTCAATGACCAGCAAGCTACAGTGCTGGACACCCTATGCCAAACAACTAGCAACACAGGAACACAACCCCACCCATTAGCAGAGAGGCTGCCTAAAATCATAATAACGCTACAGACACCCCAAAACACACAACCAGACGTGGACCTGCCCACCAGAAAGACAAGATCCAGCCTCATCCACCAGAACACAGGCACTACTCCCCTCCACCAGGATGCCTACACAACCCACTGAACCAACTTTAACCACTGGGGACAGACACCAAAAACAATGGGAACTACGAACCTGCACCCTGCAAACAGCAGACCCCAAACACAGTAAGATAAGCAAAATGAGAAGACAGAAAAACACACAGAGGATGAAGGAGCAAGATAAAAACCCACCAGGCCTAACAAATGAAGAGGAAATAGGCAGTCTACCTGAAAAAGAATTCAGAATAATGATAGTAAAGATGATCCAAAATCTTGGAAATAGAATAGAGAAAATGCAAGAAACATTTAACAAGACCTAGAAAAACTAAAGCTGAAACAAGCAATGATGAACACCACAATAAATGAAATTAAAAATACTCTACATGGGATCAATAGCAGAATAACTGAGGCAAACGAACGGATAAGTGACCTGGAAGATAAAATAGTGGAAATAACTACTGCAGAGCAGAATAAAGAAAAAAGAATGAAAAGAACTGAGGACAGTCTCAGAGACCTCTGGGACAACATTAAACGCACCAGCATTTGAATTATAGGGGTTCCAGAAGAAGAAGAGAAAAAGAAAGGGACTGAGAAAATATTTGAAGAGATTATAGTTGAAAACTTCCCTAATATGGGAAAGGAAATAGTTAATCAAGTCCAGGAAGCACAGAGAGTCCCCTACAGGATAAATCCAAGGAGAAATACGTCAAGACACATATTAATCAAACTGTCAAAAATTAAATACAAAGAAAACATATTAAAAGCAGCAAGGGAAAAACAACAAATAACACACAAGGGAATCCCCATAAGGTTAACAGCTGATCTTTCAGCAGAAACCCTGCAAGCCAGAAGGGACTGGCAGGACATATTTAAAGTGATGAAGGAAAAAAACCTACAACCAAGATTACTCTACCCAGCAAGGATCTCATTCAGATTTGATGAAGAAATTAAAACCTTTACGGATAAGCAAAAGCTGAGAGAGTTCAGCACCACCAAACCAGCTTTACAACAAATGCTAAAGGAACTTCTCTAGGCAAGAAACACAAGAGAAGGAAAATACCTACAATAACAAAACCAAAACAATTAAGAAAATGGGAATAGGAACATACATATCGATAATTACCTTAAATGTAAATGGATTAAATGCTCCCACCAAAAGACACAGACTGGCTGAATGGATACAAAAACAAGACCCATTTATATGCTGTCTACAAGAGACCCACTTCAGACCTAGAGACACATACAGATGGAAAGTGAGGGGATGGAAAAAGATATTCCATGCAAATGGAAACCAAAAGAAACCTGGAGTAGCAAGTCTCATATCAGACAAAATAGACTTTAAAATCAAGACTATTGGGGCTTCCCGGGTGGTGCAGTGGTTGAGAATCTGCCTGCTAATGCAGGAGACACGGGTTCGAGTCCTGGTCTGGGAAGATCCCACATGCCGTGGGGCAACTAGGCCCGTGAGCCACAACTACTGAGCCTGCGTGTCTGGAGCCTGTGCTCCGCAACGAGAGGCCACGAAAGTGAGAGGCCCATGCACCGCGATGAAGAGTGGCCCCCACTTGCCACAACTAGAGAAAACCCTCGCACAGAAACGAAGACCCAACACCGCCCTAAATAAATTAATTAAAAAAATAAAAATAAAGACTATTAGAAGAGGCAAAGAAGGACACTACATAATGATCAAGGGATTGATCAAAGAAGACGATATAACAATTGTAAATATTTATGCACCCAACATAGGAGCACCTCAATGCATAAGGCAAATACTAACAGCCATAAAAGGGGAAATTGACAGTAACACATTCATAGTAGGGGACTTTAACACCTCACTTTCACCAATGAACAGATCATCCAAAATGAAAATAAATAAGGAAACACAAGCTTTAAATGATACATTAAACAAGATGGACTTAATTGATATTTATAGGACATTCCATCCAAAAACAACAGAATACACGTTTTTCTCAAGTGCTCATGGAACATTCTCCAGGATAGGTCATATCCTGGGTCACAAATCAAGCTTTGGTAAATTTAAGACAATTGAAATTGTATCAAGTATCTTTTCCGACAACAACGCTATAAGACTAGATATCAGTTACAGGAAAAGATCTGTAAAAAATACAAACACATGGAGGCTAAACAATACACTACTTAATAACAAAGTGATCACTGAAGAAATCAAAGAGGAAAGCAAAAATTACCTAGAAACAAATGACAATGGAGACACAACGACCCAAAACCTATGGGATGCACCAAAAGCAGCTCTAAGAGGGAAGTTTATAGCAACATGATCCTACCTTAAGAAACAGGAAACATCTCGAATAAACAACCTAACCTTACACCTAAAGCAATTAGAGAAAGAAGAACAAAAAAACCCCAAAGTTAGCAGAAGGAAAGAAATCATAAAGATCAGATCAGAAATAAATGAAAAAGAAATGAAGGAAACGATAACAAAGATCAATAAAACTAAAAGCTCATTCTTTGAGAAGATAAACAAAATTGATAAACCATTAGCCAGACTCATCAAGAAAAAAAAGGAAGACTCAAATCAATAGAATGAGAAATGAAAAAGGAGAAGTAACAACTGACACTGCAGAAATACAAAAGATCATGAGAGATTACTACAAGCAACTCTATGCCAATAAAATGGACAACCTGGAAGAAATGGACAAATTCTTAGAAATGCACAACCTGCCAAGACTGAATCAGGAAGAAATAGAAAATAGGAACAGACCAATCACAAGCACTGAAATTGAAACTGTGATTAGAAATCTTCCAACAAACAAAAGGCCAGGGCCAGATGGCTTCACAGGTGAATTCTATCAAACATTTAGAGAAAAGCTAACACCTATCCTTCTCAAACTCTTCCAAAATATAGCAGAGGGAGGAACACTCCCAAACTCATTCTACGAGGCCACCATCACCCTGATAGCAAAACCAGACAAGGATGTCACAAAGAAAGAAAACTATAGGCCAATATCACTGATGAATGGAGATACAAAAATCCTCAACAAAACACTAGCAAACACAATCGAACAGCACATTAAAAGGATCATACACCATCATCAAGTGGGGTTTATTCCAGGAATGCAAGGATTCTTTAGTATATGCAAATCAATCAACGTGATACACCATATTAACAAATTGAAGGAGAAAAACCATATGATCATCTCAATAGATGCAGAGAAAAGTTCCTCAAAATTCAACACCCATTTATGATAAAAACCCTGCAGAGGGCTTCCCTGGTGGCACAGTGGTTGAGAGTCCGCCTGCCGATGCAGGGGACACAGGTTCAAGCCCCAGTCCAGGAAGATTCCACATGCCGCAGAGCAGCTGGGCCTGTGAGACATGGCCATTAAGCCTGCACGTCCAGAGCTGGTGCTCTGCAACGGGAGAGGACACAACAGTGAGAGGCCCGCATATCGCAAAAAGAAAAAAAAAAAAAAAAACCCTGCAGAAAGTAGGCATAGAGGGAACTTTCCTCAACATAATAAAGGCCATATATGACAATCCAGCAGCCAACATCGTCCTCAATGGTGAAAAACTGAAAGCATTTCCACGAAGATCAGGAACAAGACAAGTTTGCCCATTCTCACCACTCTTATTCAACTTAGTTTGGGAAGTTTTAGTCACAGCAATCAGAGAATAAAAGAAAATAAAAGGAATCCAAATCAGAAAAGAAGAAGTAAAGCTATCACTGTTTGCAGATGACATGATACTATACATAGGGAATCCTGAATATGCTACCAGAAAACTACTAGAGCTTATCAATGAATTTGGTAAGGTAGCAGGATACAAAATGAATGCACAAAAATCTCTGGCATTCCTATACACTACTGATGAAAAATCTGAAAGTGATATCAAGAAAACACTCCCATTTACCATTGCAACAAAAAGAATAAAATATCTATGAATAAACCTACCTAAGGAGACAAATGACCTGTATGCAGAAAAGTATAAGACACTGATGAAAGAAATTAAAGATGATACAAATAGATGGAGAGATATACCATGTTCTTGGATTGGAAGAATCAACATTGTGAAAATGACTCTATTACCGAAAGCAATCTACAGATTCAATGCAATCCCTATCAAACTACCACTGGCATTTTTCACAGAACTAGAACAAAACATTTCACAATTTGTATGGAAACACAAAAGACCCCAAATAGCCAAAGCAATCTTGAGAACAAAAAACGGAGCTGGAGGAATCAGGCTTCCTGACTTCAGACTATACCACAAAGCTACAGTAATCAACAGAGTATGGTACTGGCACAAAAAGAGAAAGGTAGATCAATGGAACAGGATAGAAAGCCCAGAGACAAACCCATGCACATATGGTCACCTTATCTTTGATAAAGGAGGCAGGAATGTACAGTGGAGAAAGGACAGCCTCTTCAATAAGTGGTGCTAGGAGAACTGGACATGTAAAAGTATGAGATTAGATCACTCTCTAACACCATAAACAAAAATAAGCTCAAAATGGATTAAAGACCTAAATGTAAGGCCAGAAGCTATCAAACTCTTGGAGGAAAACATAGGCAGAACACTCTCTGACATAAATCACAGCAAGATCCTTTTTGACCCACCTCCTAGAGAAATGGAAATAAAAACAAAAATAAACAAATGGGACCTAATGAAACTTCAAAGCTTTTGCCCAGCAAAGGAAACCATAAACAGGATCAAAAGACAACCCTCAGAATGGGAGAAAATATTTGCAAATGAAGCAAATGACAAAGGATTATTCTCCAAAATTTATAAGCAGCTCATGCAGCTCAATAACAAAGAAACAAACAACCCAATCAAAAAATGGGCATAAGACCTAAACAGACATTTCTCCAAAGAAGATATACAGACTGCCAACAAACACATGAAAGAATGCTCAACATCATTAATCATTAGAGAAATGCAAATCAAAACTACAATGAGATATCATCTCACACCAGTCAGAATGGCCATCATCAAAAAATCTAGAAACAATAAATGCTGGAGAGGGTGTGGAGAGAAGGGAACACTCTTGCACTGCTGGTGGGAATGTGAGTTGGTACAGCCACTATGGAGAACAGTATGGAGGTTCCTAAAAAAACTACAAATAGAATTACCATATGACCCAGCAATCCCACTACTGGGCATATACCCTGAAAAAACCATAATTCAAAAAGAGTCAATGTACCAAAATGTTCATTGCAGCTCTATTTTCAATAGCCCGGAGATGGAAACAACCTAAGTGTCCATCATCGGATGAATGGATAAAGAAGATGTGGCACATATATACAATGGAATATTACTCAGCCATAAAAAGAATCAAAATTGAGCTATTTGTAATGAGGTGGATGGACCTCTAGTCGGTCATACAGAGTGAAGTAAGTCAGAAAGAGAAAGACAAATACCGTATGCTAACACATATATATGGAATTTAAAGGGAAAAAAATGTCATGAAGAACCTAGGGTTAAGACAGGAATAAAGACACAGACCTACTAGAGAATGGACTTGAGGATATGGGGAGGGGGAAGGGTAAGCTGTGACAAAGCAGGAGAGTGGCATGGACATATATACACTACTAAATGTAAAATAGATAGCTAGTGGGAAGCAGTGCATAGCACAGGGAGATCAGCTTGGTGCTTTGTGACCACCTAGAGGGGTTGGATAGGGAGGATGGGAGGGAGCGAGACGCAAGAGGGATGTGATATGGGAACATATGTATATGTATAACTGATTCACTTTGTTATAAAGCAGAAACTAACACACCATTGTAGAGCAATTATACTCCAATAAAGATGTAAAAAAAATTAATGCACAGAAATCTCTGGCATTCCTGTACATTAATGATAAAAAATCTGAAAGTGAAATCAAGAAAACACTCCCATTTACCATTGCAACAAAAAGAATAAAATATCTATGAATAAACTTACCTAAGGAGACAAATGACCTGTATGCAGAAAATTATAAGACACTGAAGAAAGAAATTAAAGATGACACAAATAGATGGAGAGATATACCATGTTCTTGGATTGGAAGAATCAACATTGTGAAAATGACTCTACTACCCAAAGCAATCTACAGATTCAATGCAATCCCTATCAAACTACCACTGGCATTTTTCACAGAACTAGAACAAAACATTTCACAATTTGTATGGAAACACAAAAGACCCCAAATAGCCAAAGCAATCTTGAGAACAAAAAACGGAGCTGGAGGAATCAGGCTCCCTGACTTCAGACTATACCACAAAGCTACAGTAATCAACAGAGTATGGTACTGGCACAGAAACAGAAAGATAGATCAATGGAACAGAATAGAAAGCCCAGAGATAAACCCATGCACATATGGTCACCTTATCTTTGATAAAGGAGGCAGGAATGTACAGTGGAGAAAGGACATCCTCTTTAATAAGTGGTGCTGGGAAAACTGGACAGGTACATGTAAAAGTATGAGAGTAGCTCACTCCCTAACACCATACACAAAAATAAGCTCAAAATGGATTAAAGACCTAAATGTAAGGCCAGAAACTATCAAACTCTTGGAGGTAAACATAGGCAGAAGACTCTCTGACATAAATCACAGCAAGATCCTTTTTGACCCACCTCCTAGAGAAATGGAAATAAAAACAAAAATAAACAAATGGGACCTAATGAAACTTCAAAGCTTTTGCACAGCAAAGGAAACCATAAACAAGACCAAAAGACAACCCTCAGAATGGGAGAAAATATTTGCAAATGAAGCAAATGACAAAGGATTCATCTCCAAAATTTATAAGCAGCTCATGCAGCTCAATAACAAAGAAACAAACAACCCAATCCAATAATGGGCAGAAGACCTAAACAGACATTTCTCCAAAGAAGATATACAGACTGCCAACAAACACATGAAAGAATGCTCAACATCATTAATCATTAGAGAAATGCAAATCAAAACTACAATGAGATATCATCTCACACCAGTCAGAATGGCCATCATCAAAAAATCTAGAAATAATAAATGCTGGAGAGGGTGTGGAGAAAAGGGAACAGTCTTGCACTGCTGGTGGGAATATGAATTGGTACAGCCACTATGGAGAACAGTATGGAGGTTCCTTAAAAAACTACAAATAGAACTACCATATGACCCAACAATCCCACTACTGGGCATATACCCTGAGAAAACCATAATTCAAAAAGAGTCATGTACCAAAATGTTCATTGCAGCTCTATTTACAATAGCCTGGAGATGGAAACAACCTAAGTGTCCATCATCGGATGAATGGATAAAGAAGATGTGGCACGTATACAATGGAATATTACTCAGCCATAAAAAGAAATGAAATTCAGCTATTTGTAATGAGGTGGATGGACCTAGAGTGTGTCATACAGAGTGAAGTAAGTTAGAAAGAGGAAGACAAATACCATATGCTAACACATATATATGGAATTTAAGAAAAAAGAATGTCATGAAGAACCTAGGGTTAAGACAGGAATAAAGACACAGACCTACTAGAGAATGGACTTGAGGATATGGGGAAGGGCAAGGGGAAGCTGTGACAAATGAGAGAGTGGCATGGACATATATACACTACCAAACGTAAAATAGATAGCTAGTGGGAAGCAGCCACATAGCACAGAGATCACCTTGGTGCTTTGTTACCACCTAGAGGGGTGGAATAGGGAGGGTGGGAGGGAGGGAGATGCAAGAGGGAAGAGATATGGAAACATATATATATGTATAACTGATTCACTTTGTTATAAAGCAGAAACTAACACACCATTGTAAAGAATTATACTCCAATAAAGATGTAAAAAAAAAAAAAAGAAAAGCTAAAAAAAAAGGGTAATATATTTGAAAATATACTTCACAAAGAAAATATACATCACAAAGATATGCAGATGACCAATAAGCACATATAAAGATGTTCAGCATTACACATCATCAGCAATATGCAACTAAAACTGTAGTAAAATATAGGATTAGCATTAGCATAGGTTAGTCAGGCTCGGTTCTGGGAGACAGACACGTAGCTCATTTCACAGTGATAATTTTCCTGGTTATCTCCCCCAAGAATGGTCTCCTCAAGATCAAAATCTTTGTTTGCTTCATCTGTCTATCCCCTGACGTCTCTTAGAGCATCCCCTACATAGTCCCCATCCAATGATATAAACCACAAAATGCATATAAAAACAATAAAACTGTATGGTGGTGATTAATTTTGTTTTTCTACATTTATCCTTGTACATAGAGCAACTGTGGAAGGTGAACAAATACATATTTTTCTTTTAATATTGAAGATAGCGCCTTTGTATTACAGGTTATTTCAAAATTGCAGAGGAATGTTTTAGGTCCTTGAAACTTTTAGAAAACAATGCCTACCTTTTTTTTAAATTTTTTTTGAAAGGTTGAAGATTATTTTTATTGAAGTACAACTAACATATAACAACATATTAGTTTCAGGTATACATCTTATAGATTCAATATTTTTATACAGTTCAAAGTGGTCACCATGATAAGTCTAGTTACCATCTGCCACCATTCAAAGTTATTACAATACTAGTACTATAGTCCCTATGCTGACATTACATCATTGTGACTTCTGTATTTTATAATTGTAAGTATGTACCTCTTAATCCCCTTTACCTATTTCACCTGCTCCCTGCCTCCCCTCTGGCAACCACCAGTTTGTTTTCTATATCTATGAATCTCTTTGCTTTGTTTTGTTTTTAGATTCCACATATACGTGAAATCATAAGGCAAATGCCTGTATCTGACTTATCTCATTTAGCATAATGCACTCTAGGTCTGTCCATGTTGTCACATATGACAAGATTTCATTTTTCATGGCTGAATAATATTTCACTGTATCTATATACTACACTTCTTTATCCATTAATCTGTAAGTGGACATTTAGGTCATTTCCATATCTTGACAATTGTAAACAACGCTGCAATAAACATAGGGATACATATATTTTTTGGTACTGTTTCTAGGTTTTTGGAATAAATACCCAGAAGTGGAATTGCTAGATCATATGGTAATTCTTTAATTTTTTGAGGAAACTCCATACTCTTTCCATAGTGGCTGCACCAATTTATATTCATACCAACAATGCACAACATTCACTTTTATCCATGCTATGGCCAACATTTGTTATTTTTTGACTTTTTGATAATCACCTGAGAGGTGTGAGGTGATATCTCTTTATGGTTTTCATTTGCATTTCCCTGATTATTAGTGATGTTGAACATCTTTTCATGTGCCTGTTGGCCACCTGGAAGTTGTCTTTGGAAAAACATCTATTCATCTATACATATACATCTGTATAATCAAAGATTTGATTATATAATGAATATGTATATGAATAAATCTCATAAAAATGTTATTTTACAGGTCCTCATTTATTTAGGCCACAACTAGAGTAATTCTCTCCATGAATATTTCTATGTGAGAAGTTTGAAAATTAGTTATATATAATAAGATATTGGTGAAGGATAAAAGGAAATTGGGGTAATTTAGATGAAGAATGAAACCCTGAAACCATTCTTAGTACTAATTTAAAATATAGAAAGATGATAAGTGATTTTTAAATTCTGTGAAAACAAAAAAATAACTCACTTAAACAGAATATTCTGGATATAAGAAGTATATTCCTGATTATAAGGCACAAGTTGCCAGCAAAATTAATTATGAAAGAAATCTATGAATTCATAATAATGATTTTTATGTTTTTGTCATCATAGTAGATATAGAGTCTTAATTTTCATATTGTGTTTCATGTACACTTGCCACTCTTAGGCCACAAGGCTGAACTATCCACTCTAACCTGTATTGGCTCAGCAAGGCAATAACAGCAATAAGACACTTCTCTTCCAGGTCTTGTCCTCAGTTTTTATGATTCAGCATGGGAACCCTGCTACCTGCATGGAGCTCCAGTTATAGCCTGGACTACCCTCTACCTGCAGCTCCTTCCAGCTTTGACCTCCCACACAGTGGAGTGGGCAACAGAGCATGCTTCTACAGATAAGAGCCAGCCCACATCCTACGAAAAGGTGTATCACCACTAGCAAGCGGCCTCTTCCTGTGAGAGCCTTGCTTTCTTTGAATAGGTCTGAAGCTCGCCATGGGATAAAGGAAGTCGCCTCATTCTTAGCTCCTTTCTTGTCCTCTCCTCAACCTGGAGGCAGTAACTGTCTGAGATATGCTACTTTTGAACCTCTTCCCCTTCCTCAGTAGGTGACTACTTTCTACCAGTAAACAATCCTTCATATTAAATTTTCCCTATTCAAATAACTGGCATGATGTCAGTCACCTGACTGGACCTTGACTGATATAGATATTTAATAACTGCCTCAGGTCTGGTAAAAAACTTTCTGCAATGTAACTCAATTTATTGATGGAACACCAACATATATTGACCTATATCTTCCTTCCATTAACATATCTGATCTGATGATGAGTTACATGATGTTTAATTACTAATACTTATCTCTATAAAAACAGTGGAAACAGGGAGTAACAGAGTTTAAAAAAAAGACTCTTTCCTAATTTGATTTTATTATATCATACTGAGCATAAAGAGACTGCAAAAACACACTTGGCTTTTGAAAGTGTGGCTATCATTTCTACAGCACTATTTCTTACACTCCCACTTACCAACTATTGGTCAAATGCTTTCTTTGGAACCAACATTTGGAGTCTCTTATTCACAGTATACATAGAAAATGATTACTTTCTGCTTGCTACCTTAGCAGAATAATTGGAACAAATACATTTTAAGACTCACTCCAAGTGGTTCATTTGCAAGTATAAGTAAGTTGTTCGATGGATTTGGAAGTGTATCTTTTGTATGGCCAACTGTTCTTTTCTTAAAGTTAGTAAAGTTTCACAACTTTGAGGTTTGTGAAAAGGGAAAACTGTAATTTTAGCAGACAGTGTTGTTCTTAGGCGTGGACAAACTTGGGTTGCTGCCCAGCTTCCCAACTGTAGGATTGTGCTGCTCTGTAGCTTGCCAGGGCCTCTGTTTTTTGCTAATAGACCACAAGTTTTCTTGTGGTTTTTCTATTGTTAAGGATGATAAAAACAGATTCTTATAGAAAACTCAGTAGAAACGTACAGTGCTTGTACCAGAAACACTGAAAAAAAATTCTTATTTTAGTGTTCATGGTATTTTTCTCTCTCTCTTTTTTTTTTTCCTTTTGGCAGAAAACAGAGGCACAGCCTGGCTCGGCTGGCACCTCAGCTCAAAAAAAAAAAAAAAGAAAAATCAGAAGAAAGGAAAATTGAGGCGCAGATGGCATCAAACATTCTCAAAACCTCCATGATGAAAAGTTCTGAGATAGAATCTCAGGGATTGGGCAGCCATCCCTTTGATGAAAGGTTTTTCAAAGATCTCTTCCTCGATTTAAGTTAAAGAAATGGGTTGGAAAAGTCTACTAGAAAGAAAGAAAGGGGAGAAAGAAAGAAAGAATGGTTTAATCACCCAAAAGAGAAAGCACATCATGAAAAGAATAGAGGCAAACTGAAATTCTCTGGATAATTACTCTAAGTGAAAGAGGGTGGGGGACAGTCCTAGCCTAGGGGGATTTTTACTTCTTTTAGGTAGACCTTCACCAAAGCAAACGTAAAAATGACAGCTATGTTAGGCAACTTGATTAGATAATCTTTCATAAAGTCTTAGAAAGCATGAAGACCACAGAAAAATATTATCATAATCATTATTGATACCCAATCATAGAAGCAAAATTATCCTCCATGCTTCTCAGATAAGTATGTGAAAGGCCCCCTTGCCCCACTCAACATCCTTTAACAGTATAGAATGAACGGGTCGTTTAGTTATGACTCAGAAAAACTTACATTAAAATTCCAAATGATACCAAGCACCCAAGGAAACAGTAACTCTTCTTATAAGCTTTTACTAAATTATTACACAATGGTAAAATTGAGGCTTCCCTACTAGTAATTTACTAACTATATCACTTAAAAATATAATAAATAGGGCTTCCCTGGTGGCGCAGTGGTTGAGAGTCCGCCTGCCGATGCAGGGGACACGGGTTCGTGCCCCGGTCTGGGAAGATCCCAAATGCCACCGAGCGGCTGTGCCCGTGAGCCATGGCCGCTGAGCCTACGCTTCCGGAGCCTGTGCTCCGCAATGGGAGAGGCCACAATGGTGAGAGGCCCGCATACCGCAAAAAAAAAAAAAAAAAAATATATATATATATATATAATAAATAACAGCAAGCAGTATTTAATTCATGTAGAGTATGTATGCATTCTCAATTTTAAGAACCTTTGAAATCCATTATCTCTGAGAGCCAGAATGAAAATATGATTTTCTAAAAAAAAATATTCCAAAGAGATACTGTTTAAGGAAACAGTTTTAAAAGACTGATAAGAAAACATCAAAGGGCTGCTGGGACAAATGATGTTGAATGTAAGTGAATCACAGGCTCAGGGAACACATTTGACTTCTTAAAAATATTCTCCAAATTGGTACCATTTTACTCCCTGCCAAACACCCTTCATCTTAGTCTAGCACCCCAAAGCAATGTCTGTTGCTCTCATATATCATCTTCGGGATCCAGGCCTCAGATTGTCTCTTTCCAGCTATTAGATGAGGGTTGTCTCCTAAAATCTCCATCTAAAATCACCTGCTTGGTTCTCGGTTCTTCAGGATTTTGTTACAATGCTGTGATATCCATGACATGAGTCTCCACGACTAGAAGCACTCTGCTTATGAGATACCTTTCACTGTCCTGTTCTCAGAGGCATACTGGAAATTATCTACAATTTTACAATTATCTACAAACATATTCCTTACCAAGGGAATCTCAAGCACTGTGGAAGATGATAGGGGAGATTTGGGGAAAAGAAGAACCTTGTATCAATCTCAAATGATATCACTTGAGGTCATAACCTAAATATATATGAAGGCCATGTAGGTTCCATAAATAAGTTACAGAGTGAAGATGAACTAGAAAAAATACTGCTGCACTGAGAGTGTGACTTCTATTCCATTCAATTATTAACATACAGAATTAGAGAGGACATATTAACAGAGATTCCTTATCAAAGCCAGAAATCTAGAGTCTTAAGTGAATTTTCTGGTTGATAATGTTTACTTATTTAAAAAGTAATCATGTAAAGACTGAGCACGGCATTTCAGAAGACTGTACAGCCTATGGCCGTTGTTCTTTCTGAGGAAGTTGCCAACATGAAAGGCATTCCTGTGATTAACAGTTAAAGATGTAAATATTGCTTGAGAGGAGGAAGACTGGATACTTGACAGACATAAGGGAAGAGCTTGTAACCTGCAAAGTCATGGAAACTAGGTTAAGTCTGTGCCAACACAGTGCTACTCAGCGACAAAGCAGTTGATATTCAGTGAACTTAACAGGTTTCTAAATAATTTAAAAGCAAATGGTTAATCAAGACTTAAAACACTTGATAATAAATAATAATTAAGTAGATTGTGCTCTTTTTTTAAGCTAAAGGACTTTTATACAAGTGTTTCTCTCAATTATTCCTGTATGAACTAACAAACCAAAAAAGAGTAAATGCTTTTGTTGGTGGTTGTTTCTTTGCAGTGTCTAAACTGACCACTTAACAGATTACATTTTCAGGCACCTGTATGGCTCATTGAGGGATATCATAAAAATGACTGGGGCACAATGTTGCTTTTTATCTGAATGCTTTATTCTTCATATCAAATTAAAGCTGTATTGTGCTCTAGTTTCTGTAGTAGTATCAAATAAGGAGGTAATAGGTGGGAAGGTTGAGGTGAAACAAAAAGGGTTAAATTCACAGAGAACAGTTTGAACACATTATCCAATATCAGGCAAGAAAATGAATTATTTAATGTCATTCTCTATTAACCCAACAGTTAAAATAGGACAAAAATATACATAAAAATGAAATAAAACAATTAGGCAATACTTTAAATGGTTCACTATTTATTATTAATTCATTTAGTATTCGTTGTAACCGTGCTGGTCATAATGAATTCATTTGATATTAATGGGAATGTTCAGCAGCAGTTTCATTATAATGAAGTTTTAATTCATGTGCCATTAAAACAATACCAAAATTTATAGTTATTTTTTGAATACTGTACATGATCCCTAATTTTAGGAAACACTGTAACAATGGTTGTCTTTTTTAAAAAAATGGGGTGAATAGCCCAGATTTAAGACAAACTAGGATGTTTGCCTTGAGCTACACCAGTAATGTTAAAGTTGATGGAGTTTTGCGTAATTAAAATGTTCTATGACATTTGGAAAAGACCGGGGTAATGGCTACTTCAAATTCTGTCATATGTCAATATTTGCTAATATTTAACTGTTTCATGCTACTAAACTTGTTAACATAATGCCATTAATGCAGTCTCAGCCAAGATATTTTGAACTTCCCATCCTCTGCTTTTGTGGAAAATTGGAGGTAAATTATATATGTTTGGCATTTCATTGGAATAAATAGTGATTTTAACCATTTCCAAATAATGTTTCATTCATGCCCAAAAAGTAGATAAAAACTATATCATTTTTAGTGAATAGTTCTAGGTTTTTTTGAAAGATATTGAGGAATGTCTACAGAGAATTCCTCTGTAGAACTGCAACCATAAGGTCTTAATAAAAACCTTAAAAATGGCAACAGAAATGTACTCAGTAACAGGTTTACTTTTACTTTCTGTAGAGGCAGCCTATAAACCAGTTTGCTAAACTGTATACGCACTAATGACAACAGACAACCAAAATCCACAGTCCAATCAACAGGCCCACTAAAAGTGCATTTAACCCTTTAGGCAGTTATTTGGCAATGCATAAGAAGCAGCCTACCTCAAAATTCCTTATTAGAAATGTTATGCTCTAATTCATTGTTCACAGGATAGGTAGCCTAGAGATATATGTGCATATAATTTGTTCTTTTATTAATTATTTTGGAAATAACTCGAATAGTTAAATTAATTGGACTGGTTATCTTAAAATAGCAATAAAGACTGCTTTATGTCTCTCCAACCTCCACTGCAAATTAAAAAATGTTTAGAAGTAGGTTTTATAAATTTAACTCATATTGCTACTTTTCTTGCTGTTTAATATAATTCATTAAAATAAATTAACAAAAATTCATGAATGTCTAAACTAATTCATTAAGATATTATGAGTTAATAATATTTTTTGAAAGTTTTCCCTCCTAACTGAAATAATTAAAATACTGAGCAAAATGTATGAAATAGTTTTAAAACACTGGATTATCAGGAAACCAGTAAAGTAGGGAAACCAAGTGAGTCCTATGATTGCTCAGCTTACTATTTGAGGGAGAGTTCCTGAGACATAGCACAAGCAGGGGAAACCTATGTGGAGTCCAGCCAGCTCTCTGAGTTGAGGACACAGAGTGAACATGGAGTCCAGAGAGACCAAGGTAGCTAAAATTCACAGAAAAAAGTACTGGAGAGGAGATAATTGCAGAGAGATAAAAAGAAAAAGAGAGAGAGAGAGAGAGAGAGAGACAGCCAGAAATCTATAGTGGGTTTCATGAGATTTCACCTGAGTCCTAATCAGTGTACATGTGTAAGGAACCTACTTGAGGCTGGGGAAAGAACAGTATAAAAACCAGAGAGAACAATCTCCAGGACAAACAGAGGGCTAAGAGCAGAATTTGTTTGCATAGACGATAGTAGAAAAGTCTTGACAGGCAACAAGGACGATTGTCTCTGAGAAAAAGGAAATAAACTATCGACAGTCTTCAGGTGGAGTACATAGATGGTTATCACCTCAGGAATGGACAAAATTAGTCCTAAAGTCAGCTCTGATATGAATTAACAAAGCTTAAAAGCAAATGTCAAAAGGATCAAACTATTTTCAAGAAACTTAACTGCAACCAAGAAAAAAAAGAAGTCAAATGATATGAGAATAAAAAAGGATAGGATTTCCCTGGTGGCTCAGTGGTTAAGAATCCACTTGCCAATGCAGGGGACATGGGTTCGATCCCTGGTCCAGGAAGATCCCACATGCCAAGGAGCAACTAAGCCCATGCACCACAACTACTGAGCCTGCGCTCTACAGCCTGCAAGCCACAACTACTGAGCCCACATGCCACAACTACTGAAGCCCATGTGCCTAGAGCCCATGCTCTGCAACAAGAGAAGCCACCGCAATGAGAAGCCTGTGCACTGCAATGAAGAGTAGCCCCACCTTGCTGCAACTAGAGAAAGCCCGAGTGCAGCAACGAAGACCCAACACAGCCAAAAATAAATAAATAAATAATTTTATGTAAAACAAAAGTATCCAGCAGCCAGAAGACAGAAGTTACAATGTTTGGACTCTAATCAAAAATTTCCAGGCATGAAAAAAAATAGAAAAATATTTATCCATAATGAGGAGAAAAATCAACCAATAAAACAGACCCAGAAATAATATAGATAATAAAATTAGTACACAAAGCCATTCAAACAGCTATTACATATTTGTTTCATGTTTATAAAGGTATAAGAAAAATTGAGCAGTTAAGTGGAAACATGAAAACTTAAAAAGAATTACAAAGCAAACTCCTAAAATATTATAATTCCTCAGTTGAAAAATACACTGAATGATATTACTAGAAAATTAGATACTGAAGGAGAAAAACTCAGTAAACTTGAAAACTTGCAATACAAACTATCCAACTTAAATCTGTCTAATATGCATGTAATTGGAGTATCCAGAGAAAAGGAGAGGAGGAACAGAAAAGACATTTGAAGAATTTTCCAAATTAGAGGAAAAGTATAAGCCCACAGATACAAGAAGTTCAATGAACTTCATAAAATCACAAAAATAGTAAAGAGAAAAGGTAACAAAGAACAAATTGGACAATTAAAAAAATACATCAAGGGGCTTCCCCAGTGGTACAGTGGTTAAGAAGCAACCTGCCAATGCAGGGGACATGGGTTCAGAGCCCTGGCCCGAGAAGATCTCACATGCCACAGAGCAACTAAGCCTGTGAGCCACAGCTACTGAGCCCGTGTACCATAACTACTGAAGCCCACCCGCCTACAGCCTGTTCTCCACAACAAAGAGAAGCCACTGCAGTGAGAAGCCCAAGCACCACAACGAAGAGGAGCCCCCACTCACCGCAACTAGGGAAAGCCTGCACGCAGCAACAAAGACCCAACACAGCCAAAAATAAATAAATAAATAAATTTATTTTAAAAATAATACATCAAGTTGGTAGGTTTAATTCAACTAAATCAATTATCACATTAAATGTAAATTACTTAAAGGAAGATTAAATTAAAAGGCAGAGATTATCATATTTGATGAAAGTTAAGAATCAACAAGTTAAGCGGTTTGAGCCACATGTTGGGAAAAAGAGTCCTCTTGGCTTGTTTACATTTAAAATGTAAAGATCAAATAGATTAAAATTAAAAGGATATAAAATGATATTCCATGTTAACACTAATCCAGAAGAAGCTGACATGGCAGTATAAATATTAGACAAGGCACATTTCAAAGCACAGAATAGTATAATGATAAAAAGCTTTATCTCAAGAATGCAAATTGATTTAATACTCAAAATCAATGTAATATACTCTATTAAAAGACTAAAAAAGGAAAACCATATGATCTTATCAATATATGCAAAAATCAACAGAAATTCAAGCTCTATTCCTGTGAGAAATACTCCTCTGAAAAAACTAGGAATAGAAAGTAACATCCTTAAGATGATGAACTTGAAATCTATAGCTAACATCATATTTAATGCAAAAGATTAAATGCTTCCCCTATAACATCATGAATAAGACAAAGATGTATGCTTGTATCACTTTTATTAAACATTCAGTTCTCTATAAATATATCTACCCATTTGCTATTAATGAAAATAATAAATTTTAAGCACCAGTGTTGGGGAAAAAAATATTAGCTAGTCTAGAAGTCATTTTGCCAGAGTAAAACTAATGTAAACAATTATTGCTATTGGGTGGGGGTGAATCAAGATGGCAGAATCGGAGGATGTAGAACTCAAGTTCCCCCACAAACACATCAAAAATGCATCTACATGTGGAATAATTTTCACTGAAAACTAACTGGAGACTGGCAGATAGACTCCTCTAAAACCAAAGCTATAAGAAACATCCACATGGAATCAGGTAGGAAGGGAAGAAAACTGATCAGGTTGGGACCTGTGCCCCTAAGAGAGTACTCAGAAGAGGAGGGGGATTACATGGACAGAGATAATCCCTGGAGAATAAACGGTTTGAGCCACATGTTGGGAAAAAGAGTCCTCTTGGCTTGTTGGAGGGCTGGTAGGAGTAACAGGAAGGCTGCAGGAAACATGAACTCCACTTGTGAAGAGTGTACACATGCTTGCTTGCTCCCAGAACAGGGCAGAGAGGGCAGATTGAAACTGCATTGAGACACTGGCCCACTTTCCTGCAACTGCCCTGGTGCGTGCCCCAGCCTGAGCCAAGCAACTGTTCTGGCCCCACTTGCTTCATGATGCAAACTGGGGTGAGGGATGCTGTGGTCAAGGAGAGAGCTCAGCTCCGAGAGACAAAGGTAGCTCTGACCCAAAGCAGCATCTGACCAGGGAAGGGGTAGCTACTACTGGCAGTGTATCAGAAGCAGTTTGGGTCTCTGACTACAGCTGGAGCCACAACAGCCTGCATCCAATCCCATGCCAAGTGCCTGTCCCAGCCCCTCTTGCTCCAGCACTGTTCAACTGTGAGGCAAGGGTGCTGGTGATGAGATAAGGGAGCACACATACTTAAAGAGAATGGAGCCAGCTCAGACATGACCTTCAGGGCTTCTGCTCCAGCAACTTGGGACCTGCCCTCACCCACAGTAGGGTGGTGCTGGCCACTGAACCGAGGAGAACCACCGAGTCATACCTGGCTCTCGCCCTAACCACCCATCTCCAGCCACACTGATTACCAAGATGATGGCTACCAGCGCACTTTGGAGAAAGACATGTCTCTTGTTCATGTCAGATCTAGTTCTCCCACCAAAGCCACTGGCACATGCAGACTATATAGGGATGCTCCCACACAAGGACACCCCTTCAAGACCACAATAGGTAACTGTTTCACCTAATTTCATAGAGACAAAGTTAAGCAAAATGAAAAGACAGAGAAATTTGTTTTAAGTGAAAGAACAAGATAAAACCACTGAAAAAAACTAATGAAACAAATAATTTACCAAATAAAAAGTTCAAAGCATTATCAAAGGATGCTAACTGAATCAAGGAAAAGAATAGATGAAAAAGTGAGAATTTAACAAGGAACTAGAAAATATGAAAAAGAACCAGTCAAAAATGAAGAATATAATAATTGAAATAAAAAACACACTAGAAGCAATGAACAGCAGAGTAGGTGACACAGAAAAATGCATAAGTGATCTGAAAGATAGAATAATGGAAACTGCAAAAAGAAAACCAAATAAAAAAATAAGAACAGTTTAAGGGGCCTCTAGGACAAATCAAGTATACCAACATTCACATTATAGGGGTCCCAGAAGGAGAAGGGAGAGAGAAGGGGTTCGAAAATGTATTTGATGAAATTATGGCCGAAAAGTTCTCAAACCTGAAGAAAGAAACAGGTATCCAAGGAAAAGGAAACAAAGAGGGCCCCAAACAAGATGAATTCCAACAGACCCACACCAAAACATATCATAAGTTAAATGGCAAAAGAAGTTAAAGGGAGAACTCTAAATGCAGCAAGAGAAAAACAAATAGTCATATACAAGGGAAACCCCATAAGGCTATAAGCTGATTTTTCTGCTAAAATTTTGCAGGCCAGAAAGGAGTTGCAGAATATATTCTAAGTGCTAAAAGGGGAAAACCTTCAACATAGGATACTCTACCCAGGAAGAATATCATTTAGAATTGAAGGAGAGATTAAAACAAATGAACAAACAAAAAAACACTTCTCAGACAAGTTAAAACTAAAAGAGTTCATCAATACTAAACCTACTCTAAAACAAATGTTAAAGGGGCATCTCTAAGGTGAAAAGAAAAGGTTATAAAAGAAGTATCTGTAAGAAAAGAAAAATACCAACAGTAAAGGCAAATATATAGCAAAGGCTGAGAATCAACTATTTAAATAAGGTAGTATGAAGATTAAAGGACAAAAGAATGTGAAACCAACTATAATTACAATAATCAGTAAAGGGATAAAATGACGATGTAAAATATGAAATAAAAAAACACAAAGTGGGAGAGGGGAGTAAAAATGTGTTTGAACTTAAATGACTACCAGTTTAAAACAAGTAGATATACTTATAGGTCAACATTTATAAACCCCATGGTAGCCACAAACCAAAAACCTACCACAGACACAAAAAAACTAGGGAGAAAGGAACACAAGCATACCACTAAAGAAAATTATCAAACCATAAGGGAAGAAACTAAAAGAAGAAGAAAAGAGCAGAGAAGAACTACAAAAACAGCAAACAAGTAACAAAACTTCAATAAGCACATGCCTATTGACAATCATTTTAAATGTAAAGGGACTAAATGATCCAATCAAAAGACATAGGGTGGATGACTGGATAATAAAACAAGACCCATCTATATGCTGCTTATAGGAGACTCACTCTAGAGCTAAAGACACACAGACCAAAAGTGAGGAGATGAAAAAAGGCATTTCATGCAAATGATAATTACAAGAAAGTATAAGTAGCAATACTCATATCAGACAAAATAGACCTTAAAACAAAGTCAATAACAAAGGATGAAGAAGGGCATTAAATGATAACAAAGAAATCAATACAAGAAGAGGATATTACACTCATTAACATACATGCACCCAACACAGCAGTACCTAAATACATAAAGCAAATACTGACAGATATAAACACAGAGACTGACAATAATACAATAGTAGTAGGGGACTTTAACACCCCACTTACATCAATGGACAGATCATCCAGACAGAAGATCAATAAGGAAACAGTGGTCTTAAATACTGCATCAGACCAGTTGGACTTAATAGATATCTATAGGACATTCCATCCAAAAGCAGAAAATACAATTCATTTTGAGTGCACACGGAATGTTCTCCAGGATAAATCAATTGCTATGCCACAAAACAAGTCTCAACAAATTTAAGAGGATAACAATCATATCAAACGTTTTTGCCAACCACAACAGTATGAAACTAGAAATCAATTACAGGGAAAAAAATGGGGAAAGCACAAACACATGGAGACTAAACAACACGCTACTAAAAAACAATGGGTCAGTGAAGAAATAAAAGAGGAAATCAGAAAATACCTTGAGACAAATGAAAATGGAAACACAGCTTCCTAAAATCTCTGGAATGGGGAGTTCCCTGGTGATCTAGTGGTTAGGATTTGGTGATTTCACTGCTGTGGCCCAGGTATAGTCTCTGGTCAGGGAACTGAGATCCTGCAAGCCCTGTGGTGTGGTCCAAAAATAAACAAATAAATAAAAATAAAATCCATGGGATGCAGCAAAAGCAGTTCTAAGAGGAAAGTTTATAGTGATACAAGCCTACCTAAAGAAACAAGAAAAATCTGAGACAAGTGAACTAACCTACCATCTTAATGAATTAGAAAAGGAAGAACAAACAAAGCACAAAGTCAGCAGAAGAAAGGAAATAGTCAAGATCAGAGAAGAAATAAATAAAATAGAGACCAAGAAAACAATAGAAAAAAAAATCAATGCAACCAAGAGCTGTTTTTTTGGAAAAAAAAAAAAAAAGATAAATCTTTAGCCAGACCCATCAAGGAAAAAACAGAGCAGACCCCCAAAAAACAAAATAAGAAATGAATGAGAAGAAATAACAGTCAATATTACAGATACAAAAAATAAGAGAATACTATGAACAGTTATATGTCAAAAAATTAGACAACCTTGAAGATGGAACAATTTCTAGAAACATAAAACCTTCCAAGAATGGATTAGGAGGAAGACCATATGAACAGATCAAACACTAGTTATGAAATTGAATTTGTGATGAAAAAGCTCCCAGCAAACAAAGGTCCAGGATCAGATGGCTTCACAGGGTAATTCTCCTAAACATATAAAGAAGAGTTAACACCTATCCTTTTCAAAGTATTCCAAATATTGAAGAGGATGGAAAACTCTTAAATTCATTCTACAAGGCCACCATTACCCTGATACCAAAACCAAGACACCACAGAAAAAAATTTACAGGCCTACATCTCTGAGGAATACAGATGCAAAACTACTCGAACTCAACAATATATAAAAAGGGTCATATATCATGATTAAGTGGGATTTATTTCAGCAATGCAAGGATGTTTCAGTATCTGCAAATCAATCAATGTGACACACCTCATTAACAATATGAAGGATAAAAATCACATGATTATCTCAATTGATGCAGAAAAATCATTTAACAAACTTCAACACCCACTCATTATAAAAACTTTTAGCAAAGTTGGTAAAGAGGGACCATATCTCAACAATACAAAGCCCATTTATGACAAACTCACAGCTAACATTATACTCAATGGTGAAAAGCTGAAAGTCTTTCCTCATAAAATCAGGAAGACAATAAGGATGCCCACTCTCACCACTTCTAATACAGAAGTCCTAGCCACAACAATCAGGCAAGAAAAAGAAATAAAGTTATCAAAATAGGAAGGAAAGAGGTAAAACTGCCACCATGTGCAGATGACATGATACTATATGTAAAAATCCCTAAAGTCTCCATGAAAAAACTATTAGAACCAATAAATGAATTCAGTAAAGTTGCAGGATACAAGATTAATGTACATAAATCTGTTGCTTTTCTATACACTGATATGACCTATCAGAACTATCATAAAGAGAAAGCAAGGAAACAATCCCATTTAAAATTGTATCAAAAAGAATAAAATACATAGGAATAAACTTAACCAAAGAGGTGAAAAACTTATACTCTGAAAACTATAAGACACTGATGAAGGAAACTGAAGATGATAGAAAGAAATGGAAATGGGGGCTTCCCTGGTGGCGCAGTGGTTGAGAATCTGCCTGCTAATGCAGGGCACTTGGGTTCGAGCCCTGGCCTGGGAAGATCCCACATGCCGCGGAGCAACTAGGCCCGTGAGTCACAACTACTGAGCCTGCGCGCCTGGAGCCTGTGCTCTGCAGCAAGAGAGGCCGCGATAGTGAGAGGCCCGCGCGCCGCGATGAAGAGTGGCCCCCGCTTGCCGCGGCTGGAGAGAGCTCTCGCACAGAAACGAAGACCCAACACAGCAAAAATAAATTAATAAACTCCTACCCCCAACATCTTCTTTAAAAAAAAAAAAAAAAAAAGAAAGAAAGAAATGGAAATGTATACCATGCTTATGGGTTGGAAGAATTAAAAGTGTTAAAATGTCCATACTACCTAAAGCAATCTATGGATTTAATGCAATCCCTATTGAAATACCCATGACATTTTCACAGAAGAAGGACAAACAAGCCTAAAATTTATATGGAACCACAAAAAATCATGAATTCCCAAAGCAATATTGAGGAAAAAAATAACAAAGTTGGAAGTATTTCCTCAATGTCAGACTACACTACAAAGCTACAGTAATCAAAACAGCATGGTACTAGCACAAGAACTGAAACATAGATCAATGGAACAGAATAGAGAACCCAGAAATAAATGCATACACTTATGGTCAATCTATGACAAAGGAAGCAAGAATATACAATGGAGAAAAGACAGTCTCTTCAATAAGTGATGCTGGGAAAACTGGACAGCTACATAGAAAGGAATAAAATTGTACTACTTTCTCACACCATATACAAAAATTCAAAATGGATCAAAGACCTAAATGTAAGACCTGAAAACATAAAGCTCCTAGAAGAGAACATAGGCAGAACACACTTTGACATAAATCATAGCAATATTTTTTTGGATCTGTCTCCTAAGGCAAAAGAAACAAAAGCAAAAATAAATAAATGGGACCTAATTAAACTTAAAAGCTTTTGCACAGGAAAAGAGACCATCAACAAAACAAAGACAGCCTACTGAATGGAAGAAAATATTTGCAAATAATATGACCAATAAGGGGCTGTTATCCAAAATATATATAAACAGATCATACAACTCATTATCAAAAACCAAACAGCCCAATTAAAAAATGAGTGGAAGACTTGAATAGATATTTTTCTAAAGAAGATATACAGGTGGGCAACAGGCACATGAAGAGATGTTCAACATCACTAATCATCAGAGAAATACAAATCAAAAATGGTGAGATATCACCTGACACCTGTCAAAATGGCTGTCATCAAAAAGACTCCAAATAACAAATGTTGAGGAGGATGTTGAAAAAAAGGAACCCTAGTACACTTTTGGTACAAATTGGCACAGCCAATGTGGAAAACAATATGGAGTTTCCTCAAAAATCTAAAAATAGAATTACCATATGATCCAGCAATTCCACTCCTGGGTATATATTCAAAGAAAATGAAAACACTAATTTGAAAAGATACATGCAACCCAATGTTCATATCAGCATTTTCTATAATAATCAATATATGGAAGCAACCTGTTTATCAACAGATGAATGGATAAAGAATATGGGGCATTGGGGCTTCCCTGGTGGCGCAGTGGTTGAGAGTTCTCCTGCCGATGCAGGGGACACGGGTTCGTGCCCCGGTCTGGGAAGATCCCACATGCCGTGGAGCGGCTGGGCCCGTGAGCCATGGCCACTGAGCCTGCGCGTCCGGAGCCTGTGCTCTGCAACGGGAGAGGCCACAACAGTGAGAGGCCCGCTTACCACAAAAAATAAAAATTAAAAAAATAAAAATAAAAAAAGAATATGTGGCATAAATACCCAATGGAATATTACTCAAACATAAAAATAGAATAACATTCCACCATTTGCAACAACATGGATGGACCTAGAGTGTATTATATTTAGTAAAATAACTCAGACAGAGAAAGAAAAATACTCTATGTTATCACTTATGCATGGAATATAAAAAAATTAAAAATGAATTTATATAACAAAACAGAAACAGACTCACAGATATAGAAGTAAACTAGTGGTTACCAGTGGGGAGAGGGAAGGGGGAGGGACAAGATGGGGTAGAGGATTAAGAGATACAAACTCCTACATATAAAGTAAATAAACAACAAGGATATATTGTGCATAACAAGGAACATAGGCATTGTTTTTAATAACTTTAAATGTAGTATAATCAATAAAAATCACCATGTGTACACCTGAAACTATTATTGTACATCAACTATATTTCAGTATATTTCAATAAAAAGAAAAAACACAATTGTCGTTATTTCTGTATATAAAAAATTGAGGTAAAGGGCCTCAAAAATAGCAAAAATCAGAGGCATTTCATCACAGGACTTAACACAAAGAGGCTTTCAGGTAGACAAAAACAGAAGAGGGCAAACATAGCTGCCATTATATGACTCTCAGTGTTTTCCCATCATCAGTAGGATGCTAATGGCAGAAAGTATCCTTCTGTTTCTCCATTTTCACTACTTCAGGTCTTGTTGTCACAGACCATAGTACAAACACTCTTATTGACTTAACATAGCTGAAACAGGACAGTTTATTCCATCTTGTCTCCACTGTCCAAACTTTTCCTTCTCAGAAATGACACCACTTTTATCAGCCAGTTAGTTGCTACTACCCATCCAGTTAATTGCTCAAGGCAAAAAATTGGTAGTTATCTTCTCATTTCTTTACTTTTTCACACCTGATATTTTCCAGAACAGTTAAGTACTGTCTACTCTACCAGTAATATTCATCCTGAGTCCAATCTGTTCTTGCCATCTCAACTGTAATTCTAGTTCCAGCTATTATCTCTTTCCTGGACTACTGCAACAGATTTCCCTCTAATGCATACTTGATTTACAATAACCCAATTGTAGCAGCTATCTCTAGTGATTTTCTAAATCATAAATCAGATCGTATTATGCAAATGTTTAAAACCAATCAATGTTTCCCAGTTCTACCACAATAAACTCCTTACTATGGGCTGCAAGACTGTACATGATACAGACTCGGTCTGCTTCGTAGACTTCTATTTTTCTCTTCTTCTCATTCCCCATCCTCCATTCACACAGGCTTATTAACACTTACGCTCTTTCCCATCTGATAACCTTCACCTTTCCTGTTCCTTTTGCTTAAAAAGCTCTTCCCCACATTTACAGTACTAGCCCCTGTTCTTACCTCAGGTCCTCTTTCATGAGGCCGTTCTTGAATACGAGACTAAAGTAGAATTCCCTACCCCAACTGCCACTCTCTATTATATTAGTACTAAGAGTTTTTCTCCTTCTTTTTAATGCTACATTAAAGTCAGGGTCTCAGTCTCTTGTCCAATAGTGTATCCTCAACCCCTACAACAGCAACTGGAAATTGGTAAACCCTCAATAAAATATATTCACTGAGTGGTAAACTAACTTAGTGACTCAGGAAAATGCAAACACTCTGTGAGTTATAAAGTGTAGCTATGTTGTCAGTAAACAATAGGCAGAGGGAAGGAAAGGGAATTTTATGTTGTCAGCACATTTATTTTTAATAAAAAGTACAATTAGTTTGCAAAGTTATTGGCATATAAAGGGCTTGCTCTCTAATGTCTTCCCTCTTTCCTTTTTGATCAGTTGCAAATCTATGCTTGTAAAGTCACAATTCTCCTTAGGAGAAGATTAATTGTATGCATGACTATTTGACTATTGGCCACTACTGCACCTTCTATCAACTTGCAGTAAAATATATTAGAGACAAAATAAACTGTTTTGAATCTTTTATTGATGTTCTCTTGTCTTTTGACTCCATGAACAGGATTCTGTGATGGATTAACATTTATGAGGTCAGTATTGGCCCCTGGTTATTGATGTTCATGCGGGACCTTCACCTTAATACCACCTCGGGAGGAAGGGTCAGTGGGAGAGTTCTCTAGACAAATCAATTAGAATAGATTTGTGTCCTCCATCCTCCTTTTTAAAACCTATTTTAATGACTTCATATCTTATGCACTCAGGCAGGTCATTCATTAAGTAAAGCTGTTACTTTATAACTTGAAAATTAAAGTAGCCAAAAACATCATTTATGTGAGATGCTTTTGTGCTCAGTTTAAGTAAGTAACAAAGTATACTGGCATGAAGGTGAGTTAATCCCCTTGTCCCGGCATCCATAATACTTCGGCAACTAGTGAAATGAGGTCATAAATGAGTTAGAAAACAGCCAGAACTTCAATTAAGGACATCTAAATGTGATCTCACATATAGGTGTACAAGATGATGGTAATTTATTAAGATAAAATTTAAATAATTGCATTGTGTCTCCTCTTAGGGGAATAGTATTTTATCAGGATGGATGATTAGCCTAAAGCAGCATTTCTCGATGTGCAAATATTAATAGGTATGACTAGTGTATGGAATTCAAGGCCTAAAGTAATTGTCTTTAAATTTGCTTCAGCACCTTGTTTCTCAACTTCAGCACTATTGTCTAAATTGTCACCTCCACAGAGAGGCCATCCCTGACCACCCCACATAAAACAGACCCTCTTTATTCATTCCTCTATCCCCTTACTTTGTTCTTTGTTCTTATTGCACTTGTCACTACCTACCATTATATTGTTCATCTCTGTTTTTCTATTGTCTGTCTTCTCCACTAAAGTGTAAGTCACTTTTAGACAGTGACTTCGATTCATTCACAACTCTATCCCCATGCCAAGAGTTATGTCCATAAAATAGTAGATCTTTGATATATGCTTGTTGATAAATATATAACTAAATTTATATGAAATACCTAAATAACTAAATTTCATATAAGCTGGATTCAATCCTCTGCACCTATAGAGAAGAAGAAAGACATTTGATTTCCCATACGTGGCCATGGTTTCATTGTCACAAAATACAAGCTACCTTAAAAGTTAAATGGCTCTATTCTCTAAGCCCTACTAGAAAGAATAATTCAAGGTCAATTACCCTAAAATTTAAATCAACATTTCTGTTAGAAGTCCTCTGGTATAAAGTTTAAAAGGCTATTAAAATGTGAACAAATTCAGATACTTAGCAAATATTTTGTAATCAGGTGTGGGTTTTTTTTGGCAGAATTCCACACCAAATTACATGTTTGAAGGGAGACATTTTATGTGTACTTTGTAGAAGTTATTTTTTAATGACCTAGGTAGAGTCCCCATATTATAGAATGTCCAAGCTAAAAGCAGCATAGAAACGTTCTGTGTTAAAGACTCCCATCTGTCCATGCAATAGGACAGTTTCTGGGGAGATTTTAGAAACTGCCCATTAGTTTTCTCTTGGCCCATTTTCATATGGAGTTGGACTGAATTTCCATGGAGGCATGTATCCTGATCTGGGAATTGCCAGTCCATAAGGTTTTCCTTTCCCATTCTTCCTTTATAGTAATATTTGCAACTATTTACAAAAGAGAGGAATCCTATGCCTCATGCTAATCTTACTGTGGAGAAATGCTCATGATGGAAAAACCCTTGGGACACCTTCAGAGGGGAAAGTGTTAGGCAGAAAAGCTAAATTACTTCAGTAATTGAGTATTACAGCTTTTTGTGCTCTGTTGATTTCTGATCATTTACTTACAAAAAATGTGAAGGAAAACCTAGTAGAATTCTTCACTTATAGATCATCTTAATTAATTTTTGGTAAATAATCCCAATGAGAATTTTGATATATAATTTTGTAGGAATTTTTAAAATTTAGTCACAGTGCTATAAAAATATCTTACCACTAATGACATATACTTATTATCTAAACAAGTTTTCTCCATGTTTACATTTAAGAAAAAGAAAAAAATTGGTGAATCCTGCTCATTCAAGTATGAAGCAAACATGGACTAATCTATGAAATATATGCGAAAATAACCCTTTTCCATTCCATAATAAATGCATTTTTACTAAGATTTTCCTTTTATTTATAATTATAAAAACACTACTAATATAAATATTTTGATCACTTATAGTGTAGCAATAATTTTATGGTGAAAAAGTAGAAGAAGAAAATTAACCCTTGCAGCCTAAGAAGGAGAGAAATTTAAAGACTACTATGAATGTTTATACTTTTTTAGAGAAGTATGTTAAAGTGATAATAAAGCTTTCAAGTATAAAATATGCCTATATGTTAGAATAAAATTTTGAGAGAAGAGTGAATGAAAACACAATTTCTAGGAGAATGAGGAATGATATAATATTTCCAACTGTTAATAAAGAGTTTGTCTTCATATTTTTAAGTTGATGATGAAAATATCAAATTTCTAGAATATTTATATTCCGAAGGATACATTTAAAGGAAGGATGTAGCCACTTTTTTTAATGTAAATATTTGAAACTTCTGGAAATTATATCCTTTTAACTACTGAAAATGATCACAAACATTTTTATATATCAACTTAAAAATGTACAAGTTAATTGTTATTTTAAAACTCCTTTGGAGATATGAGCAAAGTAGCTTAAAGAATATGGTGTAAGGTTGTATTCGGAAGCTATGATTCTGATCTCTGTAGGTAAACATTTAAAGAAATCCCATGTGAAACTCCATATTATATTTACTTTACAAATATTGTTGACATGGTTCACTTCATCATACAAGATACAGTTCTGTTGGAGTCTTTTTCAGCGTTAGTATCGAAAATAACTGGATACCTTCTGAAGTATTGTTTTTGTTACCTAGAAAGTTAATTTGCTTGTAATTGGCATAATGTGTTTTTAAACTAGAAGCAAGACTAACTTATATTGTGGTGACGTGTGCATTTTTAAAGCCATCTCTTCTTTTTTGGAAGTGAGGGAAAAGTAATACAATATTTAGATAGTTAGATATAAATATAATGCCAGATAAGAATATAAACATTTTAGATTGTTAGTGCAAACTCTCCATTCCAGGGTTACGGCAACAAGATGACAGAGTAAGAAGCCTCAGAACCTCCTTGTTCCTATGTAAACACTGATTTAATAACAATACTGGAACAATCCCTTGAGTGATAAATCTAGAAGCTAGTTAAGAGATGGCTGCATCCCAGGTGAGTGTGAAATAAGCTGCATTGAAGCTAGCAGGAAAATTTATTGAATCTTTTCACCAAATTTCCTCCCCTCAACACAGAAGCCCCTGACCAGGAGGAATCTCCCAGCTCCTGGCTTCTCCCTGAGGAAAGAAAGAGAGACCTGGACCATACAGTTTTCAGGGGTGGAGGCTACTTGTGAGACTGGTTTCTGTCTCACTCGTCTCAGAACACTGAAGGGACCCAGCATAATCTAGATGCCTGGGGGCCACTGAAAACAAAAGGAGATGGGTGGCATTCTGTTGCTCCAGAGGACTCATAGTACAGCAGATAAAGGCTGATATAGCTCAGTGGCCTTTCCTTCAGGGTGGGGAAGAGAAGAGTGAAATTTATGTCCCATGTTCCAGCTTTTTGAGTTACTGCTTAAGGGATTGGCTTCTGTCTTGAAGCTCTGATAGAACCCAGCATATTCTTGATGCCTGGGGACCACTGAGAACAAAACCAAGTTGGACATCTTACTGTAGAAGATCTAAAACAGAGAAAACAGAGGCTAATATAGCTTTCTCTTTACCCACTTCTCCCTCAGTGGGTAAAGAGAAAAGTGGAGCATGTGTCCAACATTCTGGCTTTTCAGCGATCTGCTTGAGGGACTATTTTTTGTCTAGCCTGTCTCTGAGCATGGCTGAGACTTGCCATACCCTAGATACCTAGAGACTGCTGAGAAATAGCTGGCCAACATATTTCTTCTTTAGATGACCCCCGATACAGCAGGCAGATAACAGAAGAAGTAAGAGATTATGAGCTCCTTAAAAGAAAAAAAAAACAAAACTGCAAAATCTCTCTAGTTAAGAATCTATGTACACAAGTCAAGAGAAAGCACACCACATAACAGTTTTGAAAGATACCCAGAATTTGTGGCTGGGGTGATTGGCAAAGGTCTTTCCCTATTTGAAATCAGTCAATAAATATGAAGAGGTTTTTTTTTCCTTTCACATATGAGGATACCAATAATAAAACGTTACAAAGAACATAGAGAAATAGGGGAAAATGGCCCAATAAAAGGAACAAAATAAATCTGGAAGCTGACCCTAAAGAAAAGGAAGTATGTGAATTACTTTTTTTTTTTTAATGACTCCTAAAGAGGCTCAACAAGCTCAGGAAAATGATACTTGAGCAATTTCAATAAAGAGATATAAAATGTTTAAAAAGGACCAAACAGAAATTCTGGAGCTGAAAAATACAATTTCTGAATTGAAAAATTCACTTGAGAGGTTTAGCAACAAACCTGATGAAGCAGAAGAATCAGTGGACTTTAATACTATTCATTTTCAGTCAGAGGGACAAAAAAAAAAGAAAAGAAAAAGAGTAAAGAAATGAAATAAAAGAAAAAAAATGAAAAAGAGAAAAAAGAAAGAAAAAGAGTAAAGAAAAAGTCCCAAGGACTTATGGGACATCATTAAGCATGCCAATACACACTTTATAATCCTAGAATGAGAGGAGAGGAGAGGAGAGGAGAGGAGAGAGAGAGAGAGAAAAGGGCAGAAAGCTTATTAAAAAAAAAGGCTGAAAACTTGCCAAATTTGGAGAAGGAAATGGACATCCAGATTCAAGAAGCCGTGTATAACCACATAAGAGCAATCCAAAGAAGTTCACACCAAGACATATTACAATCAAATTATCAAAATATCAAAAGTCAGAGACAAAAAGAATTTTTCAAAGCAACAAGAGAAAAGTGACATCAAATACAAGGGAACCCTCTTAAGAGTATAACTGGATTTCTCAGCAAAAAAGAATGAGATGATATATTCAAAGTGCTGAAAGAAGATACTACCTGCCAAGAAAATTATTCTGGCAAAACTATGCTACAGAAATGAAGAAAAAAAGATTTTTCCAGGCAAACAAAAGCTGAGGGAGTTCATACTAGTAGATTTGTCTTATATGAATTGCTAAAGAGGTTCTTCAAGTTGAAACAAAAGACACTATATAGCAGCACAGAAGCAAATGAAAATATAAAGCTCACTGGTAAAGATAAATTTATAAACAGATACAGAATACTGTACTTCTATAATAATGGTGTGTAATTCTCTTTTAATTGTTATAGAAGTTAAAAGACAGAAATATAAAACTAACTATACATATATGTTAATAATAAGAATATTAAAAATGTAATTGATAGCATTAAAAACATAGTGTGTGTGTGGGTTGGGAGGTGGGGAGTAAAAGTATAGAGTTAATGTAAGAGATTTAAATTTTTATCACCTTAAACTAGATTATTATACCAAAAGGTGTTTTATGTAAACACCATGATAAACATAAGAAAAAACCTATAAAGAAAGAAAATGAGAAAGGAATCAACATGTCACTACAAAAAAAAAATCAGTGAAACACAAAGGAAGACAGCAAAAGAAGAAAAGAAGGAAAAAGCTCAAAAAGAAGGGAAAAACACTACTCACAGGGTTATATGTTAGATCTTCAGACCTTTTTCATCTTACAGCTGAAAGAACTCTGAGTTCTTGTTATAATGCACATTCTGATTCAGTTGGTCTATGATAAGGTCTCAATTTCTGCATTGCTCACAAGCTCCAAGCAAATGCATGCTTGTCTGCTGTTCTAAGGACCACATATTGAGTACCAAGAATTTAGTGCATTGAAATGATTAAATAAAATACATCTTGACTGAATTAGTGATAGTGAATAAATGGGGGAGAAAAGGATACCACAACCATTTCTAACCTTAAGAATATAATCAAGAGAGTTTATGATTTTAATTATCACAACATTTACTAATAGTTCATTTGTAACAAAATCACAGCCAAGATTTTTTTCGATTAATAGCTTGGATACTATGAAGATCCCAAGCAGCAGTATTACTTAGGCCAACAAATGATTCAGCAGAAGTTATTTTTACAGTATCTTGAATAGAGAAACAATTTGGGAACTATACTGTTTGTGTTGCTCTCTTAAATCAAGCCATATTATTAGCTTATCTAAATTTTGGCAACAACTAAAATTTAATTTTAAAGGGTTAATCCCTAATTTATAATCATAATAAAATGAAGATTTCCTATTTTGACTTAATAAATGTTTCCTGGGTGAATAAATGATTAAGTGCCTGTTATGTGCCAGAAAATGTTAGTGGTTAAAAATATACAGATTAATAGAATAGTTTGTAACTGTTATAAGGTTTCACAGTCAAAAGAGGAGAAGCATAAAATAATGCAATTGGAACCTTTTACAGCAATATGAATAAGGTACCCTGGGAGGGACAGGAAAAGAAGAATTTACCTATGACTTGAGAGGTCAAGAGTTTGTGAATGAAATTACATTTAACTTGAGTTTTTAAGAATGACTCAGAGTCATTCTTAAGAATGACTCAGAGTCATTCTTAAAAATGACTAGACAAGGTTATGGAAATGCCATGACACAGAAGGGAAAAAAATGTATTGAAAGAGAAAACAAGGCCTCAATGACCAAAGTGCATTGTGAAAGTAAAAAGCCTAGGGATTGCAGGAGTGGGGTTATTGAAAAGATTGGTAAGGCTTAGATCACAAAGAATTTTTTGGTTCACATGAAACTTTTTGGACCTTTTCTTGCAAGCTAGCAGTTTTCAACTCATGTTTCTGTGTAGCACATATGACAGATGATATTTACAATACAAGATTCAATGCCGTGGGCAGAGCCAAGTTATTGTAATTCCTTGCACTCTGTCTATGCTGGTCCTTTACCATGTAATATAATAAATCATATACAAAAATAAGCAAATGAAAATGTGGGATTACTACAACTTTCATTCTCCACAAGTTGATTTAGTGAAGTAAATCATTCACAAAAATTTTCATGATACCCATCTGAGCCTAATACATCACATCACTGTACCATTAAACCATGGTGTTCTAGATTGTTGCTGTGTTGAAAATAAGGCTCCACTAAAGATTTTAGGTAAGATTGTGCATGATCACATTATTTTAAAGAAAGGACACTTTGGGGGCAGTGAGGAAAATGAATTGGTAAGTAGAAAGAGTAGAATGAGGACCATCCTTCAGCAATTATCAACATCGAAGGGACACATTTCCCTAGAGTGACATGACAGACACCAGGAATTGGCCAGCTCAGTTCTTATTTCCAATCATTTTCTTTTTTCCTAACTCCACTATAGTAGATAATAAAAATAATACCCACTTAACTTGTTTCTCCAGCAATGAGCGGTAGGCCTGTGAGAGTCCAGGCCAGTAACATGTAAACGTTAGTCTGTGCAAGACTTCTAGGAGGGCTTTCATCATTAAAGGGACATTCTGTTTGTGCTTCCTTTCACCAATTCTTTCTGCCTTGAATAAGGAGGTGATTCCTGAAATGGCCTAACAACTTTGTGTCCATAACTTCGAAGAAAATTGCTGAGAGCTGATGTTCTTGAGTGGTCTACAGCAGCCTTCCTCCAGGATTCTCACGTTAAAAACAAAATGAAAACTCCTATTTAAGTTATTGCATGTTGAGTTCTTTGTTCCTTGCACATAATAGGAGATATTTCTGAATATCAAAGTGGGACTTTTACAAGCTATATGTGAGGGTGTTCTGGTATATTCCTTTTCTATCCCAGTGAGACATCCTTTATTGTAAATTATTGCTTTAATGACCCACTGTTATAGATGGGAGCATGTTATATCTTCCAGTAGTGATGCGGTAGAGGGAAAAAAGCTCAGAAATCATCTGTTGCAAGTTTTTAGAATAGATCAGGTAAAATGGAAAAGGACAACTCTGCAGCAATAGCAGTGAGGATGTAAAGAAGTGAAATGAAGAGAAGCAATAAATATTGGGAGGAGTAAAAGAAATACAATATTGGGTTTGGAAATTATAGAATTTAAAACATCTGTGGGATATCAATAGATGACATTTAGTAATATTTGGGGAATATGATTCTGAAACACATGAGAGATATTAGACATTCATATGATGTGAAAATCTTTATAATTTAGGTCAGGAGAGTTAAGCTTACTGTCCATAGTCCAAATAACTTCCAAATGAATCCACAGTTTAGTTTTAGCACATTTAAAAAAATTATATAGGTTAACACTTATGGATGCTCATCTAACAGCAAGGAATTTTAGAACTGGGTATAAATATGGAAAAGTTCAGTTCACTTGTCATGTATATATAATGACATATATAAATAAAATGGGAATGGTTTTACTAATTTATTGAGTAAAAGAAACATAATGTGTTCCTACCAGCACTGATCTATGAAATTTGTAAACTAGGTTCATACATGTATTCATACATTTATTAAACAAATATGCTTATAGTCCAATAGTAAATATAAATTCTAATCAAATAATCACAACTATGATAATCATGAAGCAGGTGATTTAGGAATATGGTGCTTTGAAATGAGAGCCTACTTTGAGTAATTTAAACTCTGAAGGAGATGAGACAGTACTTTTTTGAGAAATTAAAAAATTGGCCAAGATCTGAAAGATGGTTAAGAGTTAAACTGGGGCAGGGTATGGAGAGCTCCAGGCATAGAAGACATACTTGCAAATACCTTGGAGTGGGAGGAAACATGGAAATAAGAGAAATACAGAGAGCCACCAGTAACAACTGACACTACAGAAATACAAAAGATCATGAGAGATTACTACAAGCAACTCTATGCCAATAAAATGGATAACCTGGAAGAAATGGACAAACTTTTAGACAGGTATAACCTTCCAAGACTGAACCAGGAAGAAATAGAAATTATGGACAGACCAATCACAAGTAATGAAATTGAAACTGTGATTAAAAATCTTCCAACAAACAAAAGTCCAGGACCAGATGGCTTCACAGGTGAATTCTATCAAACATACAGAGAAGAGCTAACCTATCCTTCTCAAACTCTTCCAAAATATAGCAGAGGGAGGAACACTCCCTAACTCATTCTATGAGGCCACCATCACCCTGATACCAAAACCAGACAAAGATGTCACAAAAAAAGAAAACTACAGACCAATATCACTGATGAACATAGATGCAAAAATCCTCAACAAAATACTAGCAAACAGAATCCAACAGCACATTAAAAGGATCATACACCATGATCAAGTGATGTTTATCCCAGGAATGCAATGATTCTTCAATATATGCAAATCAAGCAATGTGATATACCATATTAACAAATTGAAGGAGAAAAACCATATGAGCATCTCAATAGAGGCAGAAAAAGCTTCTGACAAAATTCAACACTGATTTATGATAAAAACCCTCCAGAAAGTAGGCATAGAGGGAACTTACCTGAGCATAATAAAGGCAATATATGAAAAACCCACAGCCAATATTGTCCTCAAAGTTGAGAAACTGAAACCATTTCCACTAAGATCAGGAACAAGACAAGGATGTCCACTCTCACCACTATTATTCAACATAGTTCTGGAAGTTTTAGCCACAGCAAACATAAAAGAAAAAGAAATAAAAGGAATACAAATTGGAAAACAAGAAATAAAGCTGTCACTGTCTGCAGATGACATGATACTATTCATAGAGAATCCTAAAGATGCTACCAGAAAACTACTAGAGCTAATCAATGAATTTGGTAAAGTAGCAGTATACACAATTAATGCACAGAAATCTCTTGCATTCCTATACACTAATGATGAAAAATCTGAAGGTGAAATTAAGGAAACACTCCCATTTACCACTGCAACAAAAAGAATAAAATACCTAGGAATAAACCTACCTAAGGAGACAAAAGACCTGTATGCAGAGAACTATAAGACACTGATGAAAGAAATTAAAGATGATACAAATAGATGGAGAGATATACCATGTTCTTGGATTGGAAGAATCAACATTGTGAAAAAGACTATACTACCCAAGGCAATCTACAGTTTCAATGCAATCCCTATCAAAGTACCACTGGCATTTTTCACAGAACTAGAACAAAAAATTTCACAACTTGTATGGGAACACAACAGACCCCAAATAGCCAAAGCAATATTGAGGAAGAAAAACGGAGCTGGAGGAATCAGGCTCCCTACTTCAGACTATACTACAAAGCTATAGTAATCAAGACAGTATGGTACTGGCACAAAAACAGAAATATAGATCAATGGAACAGGATAGAAAGCCCAGAGATAAACCCACATACATATGGTCACCTTATCTTTGATTAAGGAGGCAAGAATATGCAATGGAGAAATGACAGCCTCTTCAAGAAATGGTGCTGGGAAAACTAAACAGCTTCATGTAAAAGAATGAAATGAGAACACTCCCTAACATCATATAGAAAAATAAACTCCAAATAGATTAAAGACCTAAATGTAAGGCCAGGCACTATAAAACTCTTAGAGGAAAACATAGGCAGAACACTCTATGACATAAATCACAGCAAGCCCCTTTTTGACCCACCTCCTAGAGAAATGGAAATAAAAACAAAAATAAACAAATGGGACCTAATGAAACTTCAAAGCTTTTGCACAACAAAGGGAACCATAAACAAGACCAAAAGACAACCCTCCGAATGGCAGAAAATATTTGCAAATGAAGCAAATGACAAAGGATTCATCTCCAAAATTTACAAGCAGCTCATGCAGCTCAATATAAAAAAAACAAACAACCCCATCCAAAAATGGGCAGAAGACCTAAATAGACATTTCTCCAAAGAAGATATACAGATTGCCAACAAACACATGAAACAAGGCTCAACATCATTAATCATTAGAGAAATGCAAATCAATACTACAATGAGATGTCATCTCACACCAGTCAGAATTGCAATCATCAAAAAATCCACAAACAGTAAATGCTGGAGAGGGTGTGGAGAAAAGGGAACCCTCTTTCACTGTTGGTGGGAATGTAAAGTGATACAGCCAGTATGAAGAACAGTATGGAGGTTCCTTAAAAAACTACAAATAGAACTACCATATGACCCAGTAATCCCACTACTGGGCATATACCCAGAGAAAACCATAATTCAGAAAGAAACATGCACCCCAATGTTCATGGCAGCACTATTTACAATAGCCAGTCATGGAAACATCCTAAATGCCCATCAACAGACGAATCAATAAAGAGATGTGGTACAAATGTACAGTAGAATATTACTCAGCCATAAAAAGGAACGAAATTGGGTCATTTGTAGACACGTGGATGAATCTAGAGACTGTCATACAAAATGAAGTAAGTTAGAAAGAGAAAAATACCATATGCTAACACATATATATGGAATCTAAAAAAAAAAAAAAGGTCATGAAGAACCTAGGGGCAGGACAGGAATAAAGACATAGACCTACTAGAGAATGGACTTGAGGACATGGGGAGGGGGAAGCGTAAGTTGGAACGAAGTGAGAGAGTAGCATGGACTTATATATACTACCAAATGTAAAATAGATAGCTAGTGGGAAGCAGCCACATAGCACAGGGAGATCAGCTCGGTGCTTTGTGACCACCTAGAGGGGTGGGATAGGGAGGGTGGGATGGAGAGAGACACAAGAGAGAAGAGATGGTGATATATGTATATGTATAGCTGATACACTCTGTTATAAAGCAGAAACTAACACACCATTGTAAAGGAATTATACTCCAATAAAGACGTTAAAAATAAAATAAATAAATAAAATGGTCTCAGTATAAGCAGTAAAAGTCTCTCTAAATATTAGCAGCTACTGCAAATCAATAAACAATATTCAGAATGTGATCACTGAAAAGAAAGTCCTGTTTATAACCACATTTTTTCAAACAGTTCCCTAAATGCAAGGTTATAATTTTCATCTGTAATACTACCTGAATATTCGAAGATTGGCTACCTGCAGAAGCAATCTTTGAACTATGATTTTTAAACAATACCCTATACTGAAATTAAGGTTTTCAGGTGAGCATGTCATACTGGAAGTTGTCTTAGTTAAAGACATACAACCAGGGCTTCCCTGGTGGCGCAGTGGTTGAGAGTCCGCCTGCCGATGCAGGGGATACGGGTTCATGCCCCGGTCTGGGAGGATCCCTCATTGCCGCGGAGCGGCTGGGCCCGTGAGCCATGGCCGCTGAGCCTGCGCGTCCGGCCTGTGCTCCGCAATGGGAGAGGCCACAACAGTGAGAGGCCCGAGTACCGCAAAAAAAAAAAAAAAAAAGACATACAACCCACATTTGCCAAGAGAGCTCTAAAGCTGCAAAAGGCAGACAACTTCAAGGTATCTTCACAGAATCAAACAAAATTCCAAAATTAATCAGCTAATTATGCCTTGGCTGGCAGCCAGTACATTTTGAAATTCAATACATATATATTGGGTATGGGTAGAAGGCTCCAGGTCCTGAAGTACCAAGTGTGGCAAAGAGGACCTTGTGGCAACTCTGAGCTGCTCAAATGATACCTGTCCTAATCCCACTGAAAGCCCACACCTCTGCCCTGCATCCCCTGTTCTCTTCACCCGTCTTCTTGTCTCCTGTAGCTCTATATGTCCAGGTAATTTCTGGCCCTTAAAAAAGAATATATGAATCTCATATTCCATTCCCACAACAAGGATGTGATTACTAGAGACCAGCATTAGCTGCTTTTAAAATACTAGTGAGGCAGCCATGGTAACTGGCCTACATGCTTTAATTTCTTACAGTAATGACAAGTCAGTAATATGACTGTGGAAGTCCTTGGTGCAGTCATCCTCTTTACTGTTCATCAAAATGTAAGAGACTTGGCTGAAAGGTTCAGGTAACTGAGGAACTAGTCTATTTCAATGACAAGTCATTATATTAAGCACACTTAAAGCTGAATATAGTTATTGGTTTAACTTGCAGGAGAACAATTTATAGGTCAGTTTGTTTTGTAGGTTAATTTGTTTTGCATTTTCTTACCCATCTTCAGCATCTGCTGAACAGCTCTGAATCTTTTAGTGTCACATGAAGTTTTTTTAGAGTTTTCCCCAGTTGTAGAGCTTTCGGAGTAGGCTTACAACTTTTGAATGAAATATTGTTCCCTGGATCAGAATATGGGTTTACATTTTACTAATAAAGAAATTAAAAGTAGAACTAGTTTTACCAGATTAATCATACACTGTACCATTAGTATGAACGGAATTTAGAAAACACAAAAATTGTATACAATAGTATACATTGTACTGAATGTTCTAGCCTGGGAAACTTGACAAGGAGAAAAAAAGCATCCATATTGGAAAGAAATAAGTAATTCCATCTATACTTGCAAGTACCATAATCTTATATATCGAAAATCCCAAGGAATCCACAAAAACTACTAAAGCTAACAAAGAAGTTCAGCAAGCTTGCAGGATACCAGATCATCGGGCAAAAATTATATTTCTATGCACGAATAATGAGAAAGAAATTCTATTTATACTAGTATCAAAAATAATAAAATACTTAGGTATAAATTTAAGAAAAGAAGTTCAAGACTTGAACAGTGAAAACTATAAAATACCATTGGGAGAAATTAAAGAAGATTTAAATAAATGAAACAATATCCCATGTTAATAGATTGGAAGACTTGTTAAAATGGCAATATTACCCAAATTCATCTATAGATTCAACAAAATCCTGTCAAAATCTTAAAATTCATATGAAAATGCAAGGGACTCAGAGTAAACAAAACAAACTTGAGAAAGAAGAACACAGTTTGGAAACTCATGCTTTCCAATTTCAACACTTTCTGTAAGTCTATAGTAATCAAGGCCATGTGGTACTAGTATAGGAATAGACATATAGATCAATGGAATAGACTTGTGAGTACAATTATCCCATACATTTGTGGTCAATTAAATTTTGACAAGAGTGCCAATGAGGAAATGAGGAAAGAATAAGTTCAATTCAATGAGGAAAGAATAAGTTTTACAACTTATAGTGCTGAAGACAACTAGATATCCACATGAAAAAGAAAAAAAGTGATCATCACAGCACATAAAAAAGTAGCTAAAAATGGATCAAAGATCTAAATGTAAGAGTTAAAAGTATAAAACTCTTAGAAGAAAACCTTAGTATAAAAAGTTTGTAACCCTGGATCAAGCAATTCATTCTTAGATATGACACCAAAAGCAACCAAAGAAAAAAACAGATAAAATTGGCCTCACTGAATTTTAAAACTTTGGTGCTTCAGAGAACAAAATGAAGAAATTCATAGAATGAAACTCATAGAATGGGAGAAAATATCTGCAAGTCATACATCTGATTAGGAGCTAGTACCCAGAATATATAAAAACTATTAGAACGCAACAGTAAAAAGTCCAGTAACTCTATTAAAAAATGGACAAAGTATTTCAGTAGAATTTTTTTCAAAGAAGACGTACAAATGGATGATAAACATATTCAGCATCATTAGTCATGAGGTTATTACAAATCAAAATCACAGTGAGATACTACTTCACAAATACTAGGATATTTATAATCAAAGGGACAAACTATAACAAGTGTCAGCCATGAGTTGGAGAAATATAAAACTCTCATACGTTGCTGGTCAGAAAGTGAAATAGTACAGCCACTTTTGAAAACAGTTTGGCAGTTCCTCAAAATGTTAAACATAAAGTTACCATATGGCCTAGAAATTCTCATCCTACATATATATCCAAGAGAATTGAAAACATATGTCCATACACAAACTAGTAGTTGAATGTTCATAGCAGTAATATTCATAAAAGCCAGAAAGTGAAATAACACAAATGTCCATCAACTGATGAAGGGACAAATAAAATGCAACATATCCATACAATAGAATACTATTATGCCAAAAGAAAAAAAAAAGAATGATTCATGCTACAACATGGATGAACCTTTAAAACATTATGCTAAGTGAAGGAAGCAGACAAAAAATGCCACATACTGTATGATTCTTTTTATGTGAAGTGTTCAGAATAAGCAAACCCATAGATACAGAAAGTAGATTATTGCTTCAAAAGCCTGGAGGGGATGAAGAGTGACTGCTAATGGGCATGGGTGATAAATATCAGGAATTTAACAGTTGCCACAAGTACACTACTCTGTGAATATACTAAAAACCACCAACTTGCACACTTTAAAAGGGTGGATATTTTAGTATGTGAGTTATATTTCAGTTTTTTAAAAACTGCAGCTCTTGGAGCCAATACTAAAGGAGTCAGCAAGAATGCTACTTTGGGAATTTGGGAGAGACTGTACCTAACCAATCGCTAAAGCACTATTTTGGGCTATTTTGAAGTTAACACAACAGGGGGCAGCAAATAATGCTGAGCTGGAGAGAAATTATAGCTTTAAGTCACCCCTTTCTCTTGGCTAAAAGAGCTGAGTTACTCTTGAATGAGAAAGGAGTGAACCTCTTCATCTACTATATAATGCTGTTGGTATTGAAACATTGAAATATTGAATGAAACAAAATAACCATATATTAAATGCTGGAACAGTGAAACAGGAGGAAAGGGGTCAGGGCACAATCTTTGAAAGATGATATAGCCTGAGGATATGACATAAACTGATTAGAACCAAATAGGTCCAAGATGGGGGATGAGTTGACTTCCACTAGACCTTGAGCCTCAGTATATGCTCATTGTAACACATCAGCAAGCTAAATGTCACACGCACAGTTCCAAGGCCTATCATAAAGGTCAAAAAGTGGGCAGTGGCCCAATTCCTGGAAATCCCTACCACTTCCCCAAAATAGCTGGAATATGCCTCCCACTCATTAGTCTATGCACCTACCCACCCCCATAAAAACTGACAACCCCATACGCTGGTGCCACTCTCACCTTCTGAGATGGCCCACACTCTGTCTATGGAGTGTGTTTCTCTCTAAATAAATCCACTTCTTACCTATCACCTTGTCTCACTGAATACTTTCTGCGATGACACATCAAGAAACTGAGCTTCATTAAGTTCTGAGACCAGGGGTGTGATCTCAATTAAAAGACCATGGATTCAAGTCCCAATCTGAGTTACATGGTTTCAACAGGACATGAATACAACCTGGTACTGTGAGGGTTCAGAACAAGCCTCCGCAGTATGCATCACTTTACATGAGGATTATTTTGAGCTAAAGGCAATTGAGATCCTGTGAGTTCAAGACAAACCCCATCTTTAACCAGCCAGAAGAATTTAAATTGGGAATTTTTCCCAGAAAAGATTTATCACTGAAGATAAATTTTATATAAGTGGCCCCCCCTAAATGGCAGGGCAAACATCTAATTACTAAACATCTGCTCTTCTTATCATCCTGTGAATAACCCTCCCTTCCTTAGAAGCCCCAGGCCCCTATTCTATTCCTTAGCTCAGGATGGCATGTATGCTTCATTTTACATTTCTGTCCTGGAACCTCTCACGTATGTGGGGTTCCCATATGTACAAAATTAAATTTGATTTTCTCCTGTTAATGTGTCTTATGTCAATTTAATTCTTAGACCAGACAGAATAACCTAGAAGGGCAGAGAAAAGTTTTCTTCCTCCCCAGCAGTTTTATCTTTCAAAGACCTCACAGCCTAGAAGGTAAAGCAGATCTTGTTTAAAGCATAAACATTCTATGTCCTTGCAAAATTGTTTGCATGTCTGCATCACTACTCTCCAACATATAGCAAAGGTCCTAAGACTGTCATGAAACAATTGGAGTTGAAGCTGATGTGCACTTTACACTGAGGAGTTCCAATAACAAAATTTATCTCAAAGTCCCAGAATGGAAGAGAAACAGACAATGAGAGGAATCTGGCAATATCTAATTTTTAGATGGCTTGTGATGGCAATGCTGAGGTAGAGAGTATAATAGTGGGGGGAAAAGCCTTCTGGGTATCAGGGGCAGAATTCCAGTCTCTAGAAACACTTGAAAGAAAACATGTACAAAATGATCCCCCAAATACATGAATTACCAAGCTAGGAAGCAAGGCAATAACTCAGAGATAGGAAGGCAAGAGGGTGACCTAGCTACTTGAATCTGCATATGAGGTCAAAATGAGCCTAGTGTTAAACCTTATTCTCCTAAGCTACTAACGTCAAGCTACATGAAAAATCATGTCTTATTCCTATTATTTGTCGCTCCTTCATCAGCTGAGAGGCTTGGAACAGAGCGGACACTCAATAACTTTATTGAATAAGTGAAAGAATGAAATGACCCCAGCTCTGACAGGGGGATTTAGGGGCAAAAACCTAAGTCAACCACAATACTTGACTATCTTTATGTAGCCAGGTCTTTTAATGACATTAATAGCTTTCACGAGGTCAATAAACATAGTGTGGAAAATTATTCCTTAATTTCTGCAAATTACTACTGAGAATTAAGTCATTCAATTACCCTCAATGTGGCCTCAGGCTTCACTGTAATTCTAGAAGAATAGTTAGCAAAGAGCTTCCAAAGCTAATGCAAGCAATCTAGCCAAGATTCCTCCTTCAATAGAGCATCCTAAATGCTGCTTACCTACAGGCATAGGCTATTAGAAGAACAGCCAAAGTAAAATTCATCCTATTGTGTTTGTCAAATTCCTTGTATTTACAAAATTATAGCAATTGTCAGTAACCAAATATTTACTTAGGTGCTCATTGAAGTATTTGTATCATATTGATAATGTCTTGGACTGCAGTTTGTAATTTATCTAGATTTTAGTATCACAACATAAACTTCTTAGTATGTATTTTTTGTTGGAATCACAAAGGTTGAGGACACATTTAAAATGCACTATTTGATTATTGGTGAAACACTCCTTGATATTTTGATCAAATTTCTTTGACTGGTTATACTGATATGAGAAAATCCATGGTAGTTATGGCTACTGAGCAATTGATATCCTGGTTTCTACTTGCTGCATAATGTCATAATAAACAGGAGATAATAAAGTTGTGATTACTATCATTCTCAGTGAGAATTTATTCCTCTAATAAAATGTTTAAAGACCAGGAAATTGAATAATTCTCTTTGATGTATTAAAATTATTCCTACATTGGAAATTACCATGTTTTCATTCAACAAATTTGTATTATGTGTCTACTAGGTGGCAGGCACTTAGTGGTGTAAGAGAGGAGAAACAGAGAGCATATTATCCAGAATGGTGGATTTTCAACAATGTTTAAGATGTGTTGAACATCATGGTTGTTAAAAACATGATGAAAAGATTTTCAAAGAAGCACTGTATAAAAAAATCTCAGACTTTGTTTTTCAAACAGCAGTGATATTTTACAAGGCATGTAGATAAGATAATCAAATTTTTAAAATCTTTTATTTTTTTAATGCTTTACTCCTGACCAACCAACAGTGCCAGGTACTTATGAAACAGGAGGGAAGGGGGCAGGGCACAATCTTTAAAAGAATGACATAGCCCAAGGACACAACATAAACTGATTAGAACCAAATAGGTCCAAGATGGCTGTTGAGTTGACTTCCACCAGACCTTGAGCCTTAGTGTACACTCATTATAACACAACAGCAAGCTAAACGACACACCCATAGGCATCATGACAGTTCCCAGGCAGACCATAAAGTTCAAAAAGTGGGCGGTGGCCCAATTCCTGGAAATCCTCGCCTTCCCCAAAATACCTGGAATACTCCTCCCACTCATTAGCCTACAAAATCACCCATCCCTATAAAAACTGACAACCCCATACCCTGGTGCCACTCTCACCTTCTGAGATGGCCCACACTGTCTGTGAAGTGTGTTTCTCTCTAAATAAATCCACTTCTTACCTATCACCTTGTCTCTCACTGAATTCTTTCTGCGACGAGACATCAAGAACCTAAGCTTCATTAAGTTCTGAGACCAGGTGTGTGACCTCAGTTGAAAGACTGTGGGTCCAGGCTTCCCTGGTGGCGCAGTGGTTGGGAGTCCGCCTGCCGATGCAGGGGACACGGGTTTGTGCCCCGGTCCGGGAGGATCCCACTAGCCGCGGAGCGGCTGGGTCCGTGAGCCGTGGCCGCTGAGCTTGTGCGTCCAGAGCCTGTGCTCAGCAACGGGAGAGACCACGACAGTGAGAGGCCCGCGTACCGCAAAAAAAAAAAAAAAAAAAAGACTATGGGTCCAAGTCCCAATCTGAGTTACATGGTTTCACTTAGACATTTTTGTTTCAGTCCTCCCCTCGGCTTGTTCCTCTCTCTGTTAGAACCCGGGTGAGAGCTCTCATGACATTTTCCTATATCCCTGCACAAAAGTAAGTGTCATAAATACTGGAATAATTTTTTATGACATGGCATATTTGTTGCCTATTACCAAGGCACTAATCAAGTTTTCTTTTTTTATTATCTGTCCATTAACACATTCAGAATCCCTCAGAACAGAAAGAAAAGCAAATAACTAAAAGGAGTTTATGAGTATATTTCATACTATAAATGTACAGGGCCATGAATATACTACAAACCAATAAAAATCTTAAATAAATAAATGGTTTACTCTTTTAAGGAAGCTTTCAGTGAACACTTTTGAAAGATAAAAATTACTGAAATTCAATCATGTACATAAATATGGATTTTCTTATTTTGAGTTTGCTTAGTATATGTTCTCACAACTCACAAGTTCCCTAGAACTTTTTGAATCTGTATTTACTGTTATTACTACATAACAAAGCATCAAGCTACTTGTGAAAGAGCATCAGACTAAGAGTCAGGGGTTCAGGTCTGTGCCCACTTAAGCATGTCTTTCACTTCTCTCCACCTAGTCTGTGACGGTTAATTTTACATGTCAATTTGACTGGGCTAATATGCCCAGATAGTTGGTAAAACATTACTTCTGGGTGTGCCTGTGAGGATGTTTCCAAAGAGATTAGCATTTGAATTGGAGAACTGAGCAAAGCATGTGGCCTTCCCCAATGTGGGTGGGCATTATCCAATTCCTTGGGGGCTCAAACAGAACAAAATGTGGAGAAAGGGTTAATTCCCTCACTCTCCCTTTGAACTGGGACATCCATCTTCTCCTGTCCTTGGACTTTGGCACTCCTCAAGCCTTTGGGCTCAGACTGAATGACACCAGCTTGCAGAGGGCAGTTTGTGGGACTTCTCAGTCTCTATAATCACATAAAACAATTCCTATAATAAATCTCTCTTTCTCTTCTTTCAGCAGGATATATATCTCCTACTGGTTTGGTTTCTCTAGAGAACCCTAATATATAGTCCAAGGGAATTGTACTATTGATAGATGCATGCTCAACTTTCTTCCATTTCTAAAATGTTCTGATACATCATGATGCAACAGCTACTTCCTTTATGTTAGAAACTTTTAGTTATGACCTAGAGCATAAAGGTAGAATTTACTAAAATTAATCATCTGGTGCCTTCTTGATGTAATATAAGCTATTCATAGGAGTCATTTCTTGTCTCTGTCACATGCACAGTTCTAAATAGAGTTTTTCCTAATTGCCAGATATTCAAAGGGCTTCAGTAACATGGGGGCTGTGCAATTCTACCTGCAGTGCAATTTAGTCATCAATATTCTAGCCCACTTTTTGAGGGTGTCCAAATGAACCTAGGCTTATTTTCCCTTATATCATTGTAAAGGATTGTAGGGCCAAAGTTTAACTTAAAGGATAAATACTCTCTCCTTTAAATAGAAAGTGATATTATAATTGTTGAGACACTTATCATGTTTGCTATCTCTATCAATTTTTTTTTTACGTCGTGTTGAATAATCTTTTCAGCCATGACCCAGAGGACGATAAAGTCTAAACATAAAGTTTGTAAGTTTATAGTTACATTGAGGATATAGCATTCATCCTGATGTAGATTCATAGCCTCAGATAATTGTAAAAACATTTACGTGAGAAAGCTTCTCAAGGATTCTTAACAGGCTATTTATGCGAGAAGCTATTGCAAAAAGTGACTCTACATGGCTCGGGACAATTACTTGATTCATGTCAATGGAGGTGGAATAGAATCACATGGAAGATGTAGCACTATAATTGTTTGCACTGAAACCTTATAGTCCTTCTCACCCTACTCCAAAGAGTGCCATGATGATTGACTATTTAGCTCAACACTAGTATCTGCTTTCCTCAAAATACCTAGGCATTCAAGATGTGATAATTTAACTATTTGCAAGTGTTTACATTCCTGTCCTTGACACACTGTGTCAAAGGGCTTGCTGCCTCCAGAATTTCCAGCTTGCCCTTCCTGCCTGAAGTCTTCTGCTGTCTCCCCATCCCTCACAAACACCCACTTATCTTACTTCTCTGCCCCCATCTGCAATTAAGATTGTACACTCCTTTTCGTCTCCCCCTTCTCTTCCCATTAGTAGAAATAAAATCACAGCACTTGTACCTTACTGGATACCTGCCTTCCTCTTCATAATGGAAGGCTCCCAATCCAGAAAAGGAATTGTGCCACCTTTCATAGTATCCTAAGCCTAGCTCAACAGCTGGCACATGGCAGGCACTCAACTAATATTTCTGAATATCTTTATTCTATAAGTTGTAAAACTGAGACTCACAGAGAAGTAGCTTGTCTAAAGCCATTCAGCTGATTTGCTGATAGCTGAGTCTCCATTCTTGTAGGTTTATCAATCTTTCCACCTAACTAGGCCACGTAAGGCAATGTAGTTGGCCCATGTACATTCCACTTATTCCATTTTCTTTTATCTTCTCTAAAATAATATCCTAAACAGACTTTCTCCCTGAACTCCTGTATACCAAAACTTAAAATCATCCACGGATGTACCACCTTTGCCCCTACTCTCTGGTGTGCTCGTTTTGCACACTTAAGCATCTTGCCTGTGCTCTCAGAGCTAAGGAGTCTCCGTATTCTAATTGCCTGAGTGTCTGCCCCATGGCCATTAGCCATATAATCCCAAAGCAGCCAGAAAGCAAAATTTCACTTACCACATATTTTATCTTTATTGATACACAGTGTGATTATACCTCTGAAGAGGTAATGCTCCAGAAATATTAGGTATGTTCATATGAGATCTATGAGCCATTTCAAATGATAAAAAAAAAAGTACCACTTTATGGAATTCGAACCAGTCCATTAACTTTGCATTGCATAGAACTATCAGGTAGGATTTTTAATTGAACAGGCTTGAATTTTTTAGTGGCTATTTCTTCCTTTCTATATTAAAATCTCACCTTTATTGCCTCTGAGTATACAAACATGATACATATACAAACACTCCACTTAATTAAAACCAGAAAGCCCATTCACTTAATTAGTTAGTATGAATAAAGCACCCTTTGGAAAAGATGCTACCAACTTTTGCCAACTTTAGGAAAGCTATTTAACAAGTAATGGCGAATCTTTGACTCTCTTTGGCTTTCTATAAATTGTGTTCTGAAACGTGTCAACATTTACATGCACACATACTTCAGATGCCACACAGGATTTTTAAACAAATTTATAGCATATATAACCAGAAACTGTCATTTGCCGGAAAAGAAAACCGAGTAAAGAAAATGTCTTGATTGTTCTTTTCAAATTTCCTTTGTAGTTTAATAATAAGACCTAATGAGAAATGAACATCAGACAAGCTTCTAAATACTTCACATGAACTACTGTGTCAGTTCTTACAACAGCATTACATGAGAATGTTCCCATTGCCTCCACATATAGATGAGGAAACTTAGGCACATACAGGTTAAGTAATTTGGGTATGTTTTCATAGCTAGTAAATGGTAGAACTTGGATTTGCACCCAGGGAATCTTGATTTCAAAATCTATGCACTTATTCATTGATCTATATAAGCCTGTTAGTCAAATCAAGTGAGAACTGTGTATTTCATTTGAAAACATCTTTGCCCAGCTACGCTCAGGTATTTGTAATTACTCTAGATATCTGTCCCACAGCCATTACTGACAGAAATGTTGTCACTATTCAAAAGTGAATCTTTCTGGGATTCATAAATCTATTGGATATTACTACTCAAATACTCTGTTATTGCTCATTTCTTTGCCTGATTTTAAGGAATTCATTGTATATATTTTTTATTTCCTCAATATTTTAATACTATGGAAGTTTAGGAATCTGCCCCAAATTAGAAAATTAGTAGACTAGAAATCTGAGAAAACCAAATAGCTTATAAGACACCCGTGAGCTGAAGCTATATATTAAATTTGTTACAGCTACTCTTAGGAATTTATTAACTACTGTATCATTCAAAGTTTAAGCAGAATAGTGATCTGACTTTCCAGTCTATCGTGCATTAGGAACAGAAACCAGAAGGAAATGAATGAGCAAAGTAAAAGTGATCACTTAGTACTAAAGAAGAAAGCCTGGCTACACAAAAACTGACATGGATTTATGTTATTACAAAGTTTAATGATAAAGATTCAAAACAATGACCCATGTTATCAATAAAGGGCTAAAATGTGCTCAGTCTCAAAAATTTAGAAAAAAATAATATATTATATAAAATAATATATTGTGGACAAATGTAATTTAAATGGACAAAATTTTTTTAAATAGTTTATGAGGATAAATTTGTAAAAATTACATATATGACATATATAGTTTAAAAAAACTTATCTAGATGAGGCATTACTATAGATTCCTATGGTCAGATGAATTGCTACCAATTTGTGTATTGTATATTGATCACAGAAAAATTTTATAGACATAGCACTCTGCCTTTTAATTCTTTTTATTTTCCTCACAGAGTGTAGAATAATTTACTGTGTATAAGCTAAAACAACTTTCTTGTCCCTCTCACCCATTACCATGACTTCCATCTACTCTGTCCATCATCTGAAGCTGAGTCAATCCTACTTGTAAGCTGTGTCAATCCTACTTGTAAGCTGTTTATTTGGAACTCTTTTTTGTTGTTGTTCTGTTCTTAAATACTATGTTCTCTTTTGCTCATTTTTCTGCCTGGTCTTGATTACTCTGCTAATACCTGAATCTCCTCAGGAACGTTGCCATAAATACTGGGAATAAAAGTGAACCAATCAAGAGCCAAATTCTAATGGATAAGCATTAAATGTCTACTGTGATAAAACTTTCCTAGGTGTTGTCGGGGATTTGCATATTGTGATAACACCTTACGTATTAGAAATATATAAAAGTGGCACAAGCAACCAGGAAACACATCATCTTCCTCTATAACTGATTAATTTCTATTGGATAGGAATCTGTTATTGACAAAGACAGAATTAAAGTAAGCATTCAATCTTTGGAAATAGGCAAGTCATTAACTTAATCTACAGCATGTGATTAAAGCATAGACACATGATTAAATATTTCAAGTCAGTTTAACTGCTAATGTGGAAAAGCTGTAAAAGTGGAAGGATGTTTCCTAAATGTCCAGGCAATACAAATACAGAAAGGATAAAAACAAAACAAACAAAAACCAAAACAACAACAACAAAAATGGCGGGGAATGATAAAGGGCAAGATGAAGAGGAAAGGAAATCAGGTAAGAAAATTAGTGGAAAAATCTGAGAAAGGAGAAATAGAAGAGAATAGAATGAATCAAAGACAATTAGAGTAGAGAGGAGAAATTAGCTTTAGGAAAAAGTAAATTCCGAGATATGCATTTGGACCATTTACAATTCCATTTGGGGTGGGTTTAAACAAATGGCAAATGTCCATTAAATAACCTTGAATATTTTAACATTTTAGATCTAATAAGGTCAGAGAAGTAGTAAACTTATCTTAATTTTTGTCTTAAAAATTTATAATAATATACAAGTGTAACTGAGATATATATTAATGTGGTTTTCTCATATGCATTTTAGTGTGCACAACCCTCTCCTTTATTATCTAAAGTCATCTGTCTGAGTGTGAGAAGGATGAATTTAAACTTTTTAAACTGCAATTCAAATAATAATAATAACAATAGTAATGACCAAAAAAACGCTTTAAAAATATTTTTAAATTATTCTGTGCCATGTACTGTCTTCAATGCTTTGCGTGTGCAATATACTGTAGATTGGTACATTCAATATCTATTTCAGCTTCCCTCTAGTGTGCGTTATCTGTGCTGAGAAGTTAAAATTACACTTTAGATCCTCTTATAGTTAGGATTCTAGATTTGATTTAGCATCCACCCGTCATATATTCTCATACATGATTTGAATTTGAAACAGCAAAGTGGGATGAGATACAGAGTATGAGGTTCCATTTTTGTTAGCAGCAGCAATATGGCCCTGTGTTTAATGACCACTTGATTGGGAGACTACCTTAGTAATATTAACAGTTTCCTGATTGTGGCAAAGGAGAATAATTTTGGGGTAAACAAATTCCATATTTTGAGCCCTGGAGCTGAATCCTGCAGTATGATTCTGAAGATTAAGAATCGTTCTGAAGTTTGGCCTGAAGCCAGTTCCTTTCCTTCAATGATATTTTTAGCCAGTAAATATCTGGCAATAAATCATTTTCTTTGTAGGTTTGGAAAAGTTGTCTGTGTTGTCTGCAACTAGCCCCATCCAAATACATCATATGAGAAAGAAAGGGTTAACACATTCTCTGACAACCAAAGTAGAATTTTTCAAGTTCAAAGTGAAACAGTAGGCTTGATAGTCAGGTTTTCTCAAGAGACAAAATAAAATTCCTCTCTAATGTAATGATGGGGTTTAGGACATGCTGTCCCAAAATATGGCACCTTGGCATATTGAAAATCTTAAACTGAAAGAATTTGAGGAAATAGCAAAAGCAAGAAGGTCACTCTGACCTCCCGCCACTCACCCTTCTTCCCTGAAAGCAAAAGATAAATCTCCATGTGAAAGGTACACTCCCTGTACTAGGAGAAAATAATACATTCTTATCACCAGAGATAGGAAATTTGGGGCCAAGAAATCTGTACAAAAAAAACCTTGTTAAATTTACCCTTATCTTCCTAGTTACCTCTTGACCATTTACTATCCCTAGCCCAAACCCCTTTGTCTTGTCAATTTTTCAAAAATGTATCATTTCTTTGTATACAAGGTATAAGAGCTTCTTGCCCTGGTCACTATATTGCATCTTTATTCTCTCATAAGGCCCCCATGTACATACAAAAATTCAGTAAAATGTGTATGCTTTCCTCCTGTTAATCTCTCTTTGTCAGCTTAAATTTCAGACCTGGCTAGGGACTCTGACAGGGTCAAGTAAAACTTTTTTCTCCCCTATAGTAACAAGAAGCAGACTAGACCACTTCCTGATAGAAAGAAGAAGAATAAGGTGTTGAAGAAGGGAAGAAACTAGTGTCCACAACAGCACTGTGATTGATGGGAAAAGAAAGGAGATCCAAGTGAGAGACCCAGAGGTTGGAACCTATGTGTTTCAGTCTCCTCTCTCCGTGTTTGATCCCAGAGTGGAGCATCAGGTAAGATCATGAAATGTAAAGGCAGGGCCTTTGTCTCACTTTACATCTGGAATTCTGGAAAGAGATTCCTTTGAAGTTTGCCCTATAATAAAATCTTGGGAGTGGGCATGTCAAAGAGATTCTTAATGAGAAGCTCATTAAACTAGGAGGGGAAGAGTGTGGCTTTCCTGAGCACATGTGATATTGTGATTATAATAAATATATATTTGTTCTTTGTCCCTGTTCCTTACATAAAGCTCCTAAAACCCTTGGAATTTCCTAAGTGATAAGAGCAATAAAGATGCCTTTGTTATTCAACACTTAAGTCCCTTTCAACCACACTTGAGTTTATGTTAATGAGATGACTTTTGGAAAGACCCTAAGGATCTGAGCTGTTTGCCAGGGGAACCAAATTCGGGACTAGGTGGTTGGAACTTTTAGCTCCAGCTCCTCACCTTGCCCCCTACCCCCCACCCCAATTCCAGGGAGGGAATTGGAGATGGAGGTTGAATCAATCACCAATGGCCAATGATTTAACCAATTATGCCTACAATATAAAGTCTGCTTAATAGCCCCAAAGGACAGGGTTAGGAGAGCTCCTGGGTTACTGAACACTTGGCGGTGCAGGGAGAGTGGCATGCTTGGGAATGGGCATGGAAGCTCCTCGCCCCTTCCCTTATACCTTGTCCTATGTATCTCTTTCATCTGGCTGTTCCTGAGTTATATCCTTTTATAATTAACCAGTGATCTAGTAAGTAAAATGTGTAAAAAACTTAGTAAACAGGAACCTCAATTAAACAGAGTTGGGAGACCATACCATTGTATCCCCACAGCGATAGCAGAGCCCAAGAGGAAGAAAAACTGACTTCCTCTTCTTGCCTGGCAAGAGCTCAGCCAATGAGAGACTGTCAAAACTCAACCAATGAAAAGCCACTATACTTCAAACTCTTAATTCTTCCAATGGACTCTCTGTTTACTAAAGCCCTCCAAACTTCCTTTTTCCTCTAAAAGAGAATTCTCCTGTCCATTTTTACTGGGGACATTGCTTGCCAGGTTTGCAGACCCCAAATTGCAATTCTTTGCTGATCCTAAATAAAGTCTTTTTTTTTTTTTTCCTGGAGAAATAACTGGCAGTCTATTTGTTTTGTTTTTCTGAGTTCTGTGAGCTACTCTAGCAAATTAAGGGAATCCAAAGTTGTATACAGGGAACCTCTGATTTATAGCTGGTCAGTCAGAAGCACAGGTAATAGCCTGGACTTGGTGACTGGCATCTGAAGTGTGTGTGTGTGTGTGTGTGTGTGTGTGTGTGTGTGTGTGTGTGTGTGTGTGTGTGTGTGTGTGTGTGTGTGTGTGTGTGTGTAGGGGGCAGTCTTGTAGGACTGATCCCTTAGCCTGTAGGATCTGATGTTACCTCCAGGGAGATAGTATCAGAATTGAATTAAATTGTAGGACACCCAGCTGGTATCCTGAGAGTTGGAGAGCTGCTTAGTATGGGAAAAACTACCACACATTTGATGCTCAGAAGTGGAGTATTCAGAGTAGAAGAGACACACAGAAGAGACTCTTTTACCCTTACAGTACTTCTTAAGTCCTGCATGGTGTGAATGAGACTCAAATGCTATTGTGTATCATAAAGTGGGACTATACAAGAGAACTTAGCTGAGAGCCAGGAAGCATGCCATGTGGGCTTCTGTAGCAAAGCATGCGGTTAGACTAGAGCAGGAACTTTGGTATGGACTGGTTAAGCTCGGTGCCAGATGAAGGGACATGGCGAAGTCATCTCTTCACATGCTTATTTGCCCTCTGTATCTCTTCTTTGGTGAGGTATTTAGTAAGATCTTCGCCCATTTTTTTAATTGGCTTGTCTGTTTTCTTATTGTTGAGTTTTAAGTATTCTTTGTATACACTGTATAATAGTCCTTTATCAGAAAGGAGGAAATTATATTCTTTTGCAAATATTCTCTCCCAGTCTGTGGCTTGTCTTCTTATTCTCTGGACATTGTCATTTTCAAAGCAGAAGTTTTTAATTTTAATTAAGTCCAGCTTGTCAATTATTTCTTTCATGGATTTCACATTTAGTGTTGTTATCTAAAAAGTCATCATCATACCCAAGGCCACTAGGTTTTCCCTGTGTTATCTTCTAGGAGTTTTATAGTTTTGTGTTTTATATTTAAGTCCATAACCCAGTCTGAGTTAATTTTTGTGAAGAGTATAAGGTCTGTGTCTAGATTCATTTTTTTGTGTGCAGCTGTCCAGTTGTTCAGCGCTATTTGTTGAAATGACTATCCTTGCTCCATGGTATTGTCTTGGCTCCTTTGTCAAAGATCAACTGACTACATCTTGGGTCTATTTCTGAGCTGTCTGGTCTGTTCCCTTTTTTTGGTTCATCCATTGTTTTACCAATACTACACTCTATTTCTGCAGCTTTACACTAAATCTTGAAGGTGGGTATCGTCATTCCTCAAACTTTGTTCTTTGCCTTCAATATTGTGTTGACTATTCTGGGTATTTTGTTTCCCCATACAGACTTTAGAATCAGTTGGGATATCCACAAAATAACTTGCTAGGTTTTTTATTGGAATTGCATTAAGTCTATAGATCAAGTTTAGAAAAACCTGATGTCTTGATAATATTCAGTTTTCTTGTCCATGAACATGGAATATCTCTCTCCATTGTTCAGTTCTTTGATTTCTTTCATGAGAGTTTTCAGTTTTTCTCATGCAAATCTTGTACATGTTTTGTTAGATTTATACCTAAGTATTTCAGTTTTGGGAGGGGTGCTATTGTAATTAGTATGGTGTTTCTAAATTTGAAGATCCACCTGTTCATTGCTGACATACTGAAAAACAATCAATTTTTGAGTATCAACCTTGTATCCTGCAACCTTGCTATAATTGCTTATTAGTTCCAAGAGGGGTTTGTCTGTCAATTCTTACTGATTTTCTACATAATCATGTCATCTGTGGACAAAAGCGGGTTTATTTCTTCCTTCCCAATCTGTGTGCTTTTATTTTCTCTGCTTGTCTTACTGAATTAGCTAGAAATTCCAATACAGTATTCAGTAAGAATTGTGAGAAAGACATCATTGTCTTGTTCTTGATCTTAATGGGGAAGCAAGTTTCTCACTGCTAAGTTTCATATTAGCTGTCATTCTTTGGCAGATATTTTTTCCATTTGAGAAAGTTCCTCTCTATTCCTAGATTACTAAGTGTTTTTAATCATGAAGAGGTGTTGGACTTTGTTGAATGCTTTTTCTGCATCTACTGATATGAACATGTGATTCTTTTTCCTATTGATGTGATGTATTACCTCCATTGATTTTTGAATATTGAAACAGCCTTGCATACCTGGATAATCCTGCTTGGTTGTGGTGTATAATTCTTTTTATACATTTTTGGATTTCATTTGCTAATATTTTGTTCAGAATATTTGCATCTATGTTCAGGAGAGATACTGGTCTGCAGTTTTCTTTTGTTGTAATATCTTTGTATGGTTTTGGCATTATGGTAATACTGGCATTATAGAATGAGTTAGAAAGTATTCCCTTTGCTTCTATCCTCTCAGAGAGATCACAGAGAATTGGTATAATTTCTTCCTTCCAAATGATAATATTTGGTAGAATTCACCATAGAAACTGTTTGGACCTGGTGCTATCTGTTTTGGAAGGTTAATTATTTGATTCAATTGCTTTAACAGTTATCGGCCTATTTAGATTGTCTATTTCTTCTTGAGAGGGTTTGTGCAGCTTGTGTCTTTCAAGAAATTGGTTCATTTCATCTAGGTTATCAAATTTGTGGGCACAGAGTTCTTCAGAGTATTGTTTTATTATCCTTTTAATAAGATCTTTAGTGATGTCCCCTCTTTCATTTCTGATATTAATAATTTGTGTCCTTTTTTTCTTAGTTATCCTGACTACTGTCTTATCTATTTTACTGATCTTTTAAAGAACAAACTTTTGGTTTCACTGATTTTCTCTGCTGATTACCTTTTTCAATATTATTGTATTCTGCTTTAATTTTATTACTTCTTTATTTTTCTATATACCTTGGATTTAATTTGCCTTCTTTTTATAGTCTCCTAAGATGGAAACCTAGATTGTTTATTTTAGATCTTTTTTCTTTTCTAATACCGTTGATCTTTTGATCTTTGAACAACATGGGTTTGAACTGCATGGATCCACGTATACTTGGATTTTTTCCAATAAATACATACTACAGTACTACATAATCTGCAGTTGGTTGAATCCACAGATGCAGAACCATGGATGTACATCCACAAATATGAAAGGCCAACTGTAAAGTTATACACAGATCTTCAACTGCACATGACGTTGTCTGCATTGTTCAGGGTCAACTGTATCTAATGTCTAATTAATGTCTGCATTGTTCAGGGTCAACTGTATCTGTAGCAATGCTACAAATTTTCCTCTAAGCACTTGCTTACACTGCATCCCACAAATTTTGATAAGTTGTGTTTTCATTTTCATATAGCTCATATTTTAAAATTTATTTTTATATTTATTCTTTGCCTCTTGTTATTTAAATGTGTACGTTTTGGCATATTTCAGTTATCTTTCTGTTATTTATATATACTTTAATTCCACTGTCGTCTAAGAACAGCCATTGTATGATCTATTTTCTTCTAAATTTTCTTAACATGTGCTTATAGACCAGAATGTGATCTATATTGGTGAATGTTGCATATGAACTTGAAAAGATTGTGTATGCTGCTGCTGTTGGATGAAGTAGTCTGTAGATAACAATTATATTCAGCTGACTGATGATGTTGTTGAGATCAACTATGTCCTCACTGATTTGCTGCCTGCTAGATCTGTTAATTTTTGATAGAGGAATGTGAAGTCTCCAATATGACAGTAGATTCATCTATTTCTCCTTGCAGTTGCATTAGTTTTTGTCTCATGTGGTTTGACACTCTATCGTTAGGCACATACATACACACTAAGGATTGCTATGTCTTCTTGGAGAATTGACTCCTCTATCACTATGTGATGCCCTCTTTTACCTTTGATAATTTTCCTTGCTTAGAAGTCTGCTCTATCTGAAATTAATAAAGCTACTCCTGCTTTCTTTCCATTATTTTTTATCATGGTTCTTTTTCTCCATCCATTTACTTTTAATCTATATGTGACTTTGTAGCTAAAGTGGGTTTCTTGTAGACAACATATAGTTGGGTGCTGTTTTTGATCCTGTGGTAATCTCTGTCTTAAACTGGTGTATTTAGACCATTTGACATTCAAAGTGATTATTGATATATTTGAATTTATATCTGCCATATGTTATTGATTTCTGATTTTTGCCTTTGTTTGCATTTGTTCTTTGTTCCTATTTTTCTTTTTCTTTTTTGGCATTTTGTGGTTTTAGTTGAGAATTTTATATGACTTCATCTTCTTTCTTAACATACTTTAAAAACTTTTCTTTAGTAGTTGCTCTAGAGTTTGAAATATACATTTACAACTAATTCACATCCATTTTCAAATAACACTATCACTTCAAGGGTAGGGCAAGTTTCTCATGACAAAATAATCTTAACTCCTCCCTTCTGTCCCTTGTATCAATGCTGCCATTCATTTAACTTAAATATAAGCTTACATAAGCATATGTACACATATATGGCATACATAACAGTTATTATTTTGAACAAACTGCTCTCAGATCAGTTAAGAAAAATAAGAATTTTAATTTTAGCTTCACTTATTACTTCTTCAATGGTTATGTTTTATGTAGATCCTAGTTTTTGACCTATATATTTTTGTGTCTAAGAAGTTCTTTTAATGTTTCCTGCAAGGCAGGTCTACTGATAACAAATTTCCTTAGTGTTTGTTTGAGAAAGTCTTTTTTCACCTTCACTTCTAAAGAGTAATTCTGTGGAGTACATAATTCTAGGTTAGTGTTTGTTTTTCTCTCAATACTTTAAATTTTTTATTCCACTCTCTTCTTCCTTGCATGTTTTCTGAGTTTAACTATGAATTAATTTTTATTTTTGTTTCTCAAAAATAAAAGGTGTTTTATTTTTCCTCTGTCTTCTTTCAGAATTTTATGTTTATCTTTGATTTTTTTGTTGTTTGAAAATAATATGCCCAGGTGCAGGGATTTTTTCTGGGTGGTGGGGCGCATTTATCCAGCTTAGTATTCTCTGAGTTCCCTGTATCTGTAGTTTGGTTTCTGACATTAATACGGGGAAATTCTCAGTCATTACTGTTTCAAATATTTTTCTGTTCCTTTTTCTCTTTCTTCTCCTTCTAGAATTCTCATTACACATATATAGTTATTCCACAGTCCTTTCATATTCTATTCTATTTTATTTTTTATTTGTTCTCTTTGGTTTTGCTTTTTCATAATTCTATTGATACATCTTCTAGCACAAATATTCTTTCCTCAGCTGTGTCTATTAATAAGCACATCAAAGGCATTCTTCATTTCTGTTACAATGATTTTTACCTCTAGCATTTCTTTTTGCTTCTTAGGATTTTCATCCCTCTGCTTACACTGTCCATCTGTTCTTGCATGCTGTCTACTTTATCCATTAGTCCCTAGCATATTAATTACAGTGGTTTTAAATTCCCACTCTGCTAATTCCAACATTTCTGCCAAGTCTGGTTCTGATGCTTGCTCTGTCTCTTCAAATTATTTTTCACCTTTTAGTATGCCTTGTAATTTATTTTTGATAGTCACCCATGATGTACCATGTAAACGGAGGCTCCGTAAGTAGGGCTTTGCCAATGTGGCGGCAGGGTGTGGTGGGGAGGGAAAGTGTTTTATATTCTTATGATTAGGTCACAGTCTCTCGGTGAGCCTGTGCTTCTGCATTATGGAATTCATAAAAGATTCTCAGAATTTTTCTACCCTCTTAGAGGGGACAGGATGGCTAAAGTTCACTGGAGCTGGGCATCTCTCTTCCCTAAGGTTGGTTAAATTCTAAAAATTGTCCAGCAGGTTAGGCTCTGATTCATTGTTTTCTCCTGAGGGCAGCCTTTATTAGGAAAAACAAAGCATTCTGGCATTTCAAAATGGTCTCTATTCCTATCGTGCCAGAAACAAGAGGAGATTTTTCTCTGATTTTTACTGTGGGAACCTGGTTACTCTCTTGGACAATGAGATGAGAATATCTATATCTATAACCATCCACATGGGTAATTTGCATTATTATCATAACTTATTTAAAGTTCACAGAACTAGAACAAAAAGTTTAAAAATTTTATGGAAACACAAAAGACCCTGAATAGCCAAAGCAATCCTGAGAAAGAAAAATGGAGCTGAAGGAATCAGGCTTCCTGACTTTAGACTTTACTACAAAGCTATAGTAATCAAAACATTATGGTACTGGCACAAAAACAGAAATATAGATAATGGAACAGGATAGAAAGCCCAGAGATAAACGCACGCACATATGGTCACCTTATCTTTGATAAAGGAGACAAGACAATACAATGGAAAAATGACAGCCTCTTCAATAGTGGTGCTGGGAAAACTGGATAGCTACATGTAAAAGAATGCAATTAGAACACTCCCTAACACCATACACAAAAATAAACTCCAAATAGATTAAAGACCTAAATGTAAGATTGGATACCATAAAACTCTTAGAGGAAAACATAGGCAGAACACTCTATGACATAAATCACAGCAAGATCCTTTTTGACCCACCTCCTAGAGGAATGTAAATAAAAACAAAAATAAACAAATGGGACCTAATGAAACTTAAAAGCTCTTGCACAGCAAAGGAAACCATAAATGAGACAAAAGGACAACCCTCAGATTGGGAGAAAATATTTGCAAATGCAGCAACTGACAAAGGATTAATCCCCAAAATATACAAGCAGCTCATGCAGCTCAATATCAAAAAAACAAACAACCCAATCCAAAAATGGGCAGAAGACCTAAATAGACATTTCTCCAAAGAAGATATACAGATTGCCAACAAACACGTGAAAGAATGCTCAACATCATTAATCATTAGAGAAATGCAAATCAAAACTACAATGAGATATCATCTCACACCAGTCAGAATGGCCATCATCAAAAAATCTGGAAACAATAAATGCTGGAGAGGGTGTGGAGAAAAGGGAACCCTCTTGCACTGTTGGTGGGAACGTAAATTGATACAGCCCTATGGAGAACAGTATGGAGGTTCCTTAAAAAACTAAAAGTAGAACTACCATATGACCCAGCAATCCCACTAGTGGGCATATATCTTGAGAAAATCATAATTCACAGAGTCATGTAGCAAAATGTTCATTGCAGCTCTATTTACAATAGCCAGGACCTGGAAGCAACCTAAGTGTCCATCAACAGATGAATGGATAAAGAAGATGTGGCATATATATACAATGGAATATTACTCAGCCATAAAAAAGAATGAAATTCCAGTTGCAGCAACATGGATGGACCTAGAGATTATCATACTAAGTAAGTCAGATAAACAAATATGATATCACTTATATGTGGAATCTAATAACAATGATACAAATGGACTTATTTACAAAACAGAAACAGACTCACAGACTTTGAAAACAAACTTATGGTTGCCAAAGGGGAAATGTGGGGTAAGGGATAAATTAGGAGCTTGTCATTAACATACACACACCACAATATATAATATAGATAACCAACAGGGACCTACTGAATAGCACAAGGAACTCCACTGAATATTCTGTAATAACCTATATAGGAAAAGAATCTGAAAAAGAATGGATATATCTATAAATGAATCACTTAGTTGTACACCTGAAACTAACACAATATTGTAAATCAACTAAATTCCAATACAAAATAAAAATTAAATTAAAAAAGAATCAATTACAAATATTGGCATGAGAAAGAAATATTGTCCTGAATCTGGTCAAAGAAGCCTTTTGTGTCATGAAATTAAAATTTAATATCAAAAAGAAAAAAATTCCCTCTGTTTCTGTACGTTCCCATTCCCATCCATATTGCTGTGAAATTTTTCCTCAGTCAATGATTTCAACATGTCACTCCAATATTTATAAATCTTTCTAAGATATAATAAAATCTCTGCATAGCAATGAAGCCTAGTAGATAGAAGTCACATTCAGTATATCAAGCATTATATTACTGTTTACTGGTGAAACTGGTCCTATTTTTGCATTAAAAATTTGGGTAGAGTGAAGGAAGTAGAAAAGGAATCTAATGGCTTAAATGTGGCAATTTATAATTTATATAGTTATATTTTTTACACACATATATAACTATATAAATAGAAACTTTCTTTATATGAATCTATCAATTATCTATGTCCTTGAAAAATTATATACAAAACTGTCTAAACAGGACTTTAGAAAGATCAAGAATTGTAATAGGCATCAGACATGTAAGAGAATGTACTTTGAAGGAAAGGGTATCTTTGGACAGTAGGAAATGACAGTGTGGTATTGGGGTGAGGTTTACAGGGAGGGTAAAGTAAATGAAGAAAAAATGAAGAAAATATTGAAGTCAGAATTAGGGCTTCCTTTAGTTAAGGGTTAGGTTTAATAACTGAAACAATTTTGAAATTTAGTAAAGTGATGAGTAATATATAACATTTGAAATGTTCTATCTATATTTTAAAAAAAATATGAAATCTAAGAATCTTCCATAATTTCTTAAAATCAAGTAATCAATAAATATTATAGTGTCTTGATAAACAGAAGTCAACTTTTTTGTGTTCACTGTAGAATAAATTTTAGCTCTTTCTCTTTTCTCTGGGCCTCTTTCTCTCTGTGTATATGTATGTGTATATATGCCTTGAGCACAACAACAGAAAATGAGATAATATACCACTTTTCTTGGCCATAAATGTGTTGCTTCTTAACTTAATGTGGTACTCTCTTTCATACTGCCATTTTTAGCATTAGGCAATGTTTAATAACAAGAATAATACGTTATATGTATTAGTTATCCTCTTAGACCAAACTGTCACTATTTTGCACATTTACTTGCATCAAATCTCACAAGAAATGGAAATGTTCTTTTCATGAATTGAGATGCATATTTCCAAATGGAAGGGGAGAAATGTATACATAAATCTAGTTAGGAAACGATTACGTGAGTTGAACTTACATGTGAAATTTTCTGGATTTGTAGTTGAAACAGAGGGAAACTATCGAGGTTATTTAGGTATTAAAAATTGATTCTATTCCGAAGTCATTTTTGAAAGGGAATCTCTTATAAGGAGAAAGCCTCAGCCAGGCACCAATCACCTTTTTCAACCCTCATGCCCCCTCCTGATTTTTTGTGCATATGCATGTTTTTGTTAAATCACTGACAAGGAAACTACCAGCCTTATGTTTTCACTAATGTTAGGAACAGCACACAGAATTTGTAATGTTAAGCATAACAGCTGATAATACTACAGAGGAGTAGAAAAGGAGAAAAAAATGATGCTATTAACCATGCAAATGTGTGCCACATCTGTACTAAATTGTCATTCGCATGAATACAGCTAAGGCAAGCAGGATTACTGTCATTAGAGCAATGCTGTTTGCACTGCTATATTGTACTTAAGGTTGTGTGGGTGTTTCCATTTATAATGCCCCCTTCTTTTCAGGGGTTTATAATTTTGTTGTAATAATCTGCTTTTGGATGAAACATTACTACGAGTTCATGGGGGGAGCAATTTTTAATTATAAAATTGGAGTCAAATTGTTCAGCCATATTTTAGCTGGGGAAAAGCATTTAAGCACACTAACAAAAACAATTACGTTTTCTTTTAAAATACAAGTCTTCTGAATTGAATTTGTGAGAATTTTTTTTTTTTTTAAGTTTAAGGTAGAAAACTAATTTTACTGTAGCATTTTGTTTGTTGATTTTTTGTGTAGTGTCCCACCAGGAGACCAATACTATATACATCATTTGTCCACTTCAGCTCTCAAAGTTCCAAAAGAAGTTATTTCAAGTAAATGTTTTATTAATTTTTTTAACATATGGTTTTATCATATCTCCTCCTGATAAACTACATACTGCATATTAATATAGGGTCTCTTCATCCTCTAACAAGGCACAAGGTAGCGTACACATATTAAAGAACAATTTTATGATCAGTGTTGCCTAGTTATGGCTGAATAACAGATTACTTCAGCAACTTCACGGTGGCAAGTAGATTAAGCTATAGAGTAGAATTTTTAAAAAATAAAAGATGTTTGACTTACAAGTATGAATTTGAGTAACTAGTGTATTGACTTTATATAGGTATTGGTTGGCAAGAGATGTTGGCTGTGCATGGGTTGTAATCACTTTCAGCAACTTTAAATACCGAAAAGGAAAGATATTTATATATACCTGTGTTCTTTGTTACACAGTAATGGCTAAAAACAGTACCTAAGCTAATGCACACAACAGTTAATAGAGTTATTGGTGACTGAATTAATTCAGATTGCTTCTACAATATTCTTGGGAAAAGCTAGTTATTTGTTAGTTTACATAAGTCCCCATGGCTTTGAGAATTGTCATTTTGTAGTTATACAACGACAATGTTTATGTGCTGAAAATACATGCACATTTGTAGAAGTATCCTAATTCAGGATCCTTTTGGAAAGCAAATGACATAATAGGAAAAATTTGAACAGAGTTTTCTAAAGGTACTATTTATAGCATGATTGGGATAGACAAGGGCCACAAGAAATAGTGCAGCCTCTTGGGATTAGTAACAGAAGAGATTTAGTGCCAGATCTAAGTCTGAAGGGCAAGAGGAGAGGAGACAGTTATTGGAACCAGGAGAGAGAGATTGGGAGAGGCCCTCCTGATAGGAGCTGTGATATTCGGTCAAAAGAAACAACCATCCCAAGGTAATCTATCAGAGAATGAGCAGGGGGATTAAACACTTGGGCCTCAATTTACTCACTGGCCCTAATCTTCTTGTAATGTACGTCCATGGCCTTTGAGGGGACAAACAGAAGGTCAACCTTGGCCATTGGAAGAACAATCCAGAACAATAAGTAATGATAAAAGTAATGAATTTAAATGGGTGCAAAATCTTAACAAGTAAGGTTATTTTTGTTAATATACATATCATGCAATATATTACTTTACTCAAAGTTTGACTAATTCATCAGTTCACAAGTAATTTCTGTAGTGTCTATTACATAGAAAATAGGCAGTTTTGTAAGATAAAGTTGGACACGACATGGTTCGTGCTATAGAAAAGAGCAAACTATGATGGGGAGACAGCACTTTACACAGATATCCATAATTCTGGCATAAGTGCTATTTCAGTGGTACAAAGTGAATGTTATCAAGAGATGGGCAGTAGGTGATCCATTCATAAGAGTTGTGGAGAAAGACATATAGAACACATGCCAACTGATGTAGGCTTTAAATGGTGGATATATTTCCATCGGCAAGGTATGGATCTTCCTGCCCGAGGAAAATTATCTTCATGGTACAAGATCCAGAAAGGAATGTTTCAAAAAATGTTTCACGTGGGGGCAGTGTTAGTTAAAAAAAAAGAAAAGTAAAGGCTGATATCTTCTAGGAGGGGAACTTAAATGCCAGTCTATGAAATTTGTATTTTGTTGAATATGATAGGAAAGTCTCTGAGTTTCAGAATAAGGAAGTAATGCAGTCAGAGCAGCCCATTAGACAGATCAGCCTGGCTTCCCCAATTAGTCTGGACTATTTTTGAGAGGTTGGGGTGTTGGACAATCCACTTACAACATCAGTACACCAATATTCACTTAAGAGGACAAGGACTGAATTAGAATGGAGGCAAGGAAATAGAAAAAAGAAGGCACCAACATGAAGAGACTTAATGATGCATTTCAATACTATATTTAAATTTGAAAGAGCCGTCTCTGATCAACTTAAGAAAGAAATATTGAGATAATTAAATGTATCACCGTCTAGCATCATGTCCTCCTGAATGTTTCTTCCCACTATGCTTTACAAAGCCGAGGGAGGCCGATCGCTTTTCCCTTTGCCTCCCTGCCGTTCCAACAATTATCATTATCTCTAATCCCAGACTTGCTCATCCTGCGGAGCGTCCGATGGCTATTAAAGATAGCTTTTTGCAGTGTTAACTGAAGCCCTCAGTCCAGTGGTGGCGTGCGGATATTTTGGCATATTTTAAACCATGCTTTTTTGAATGGCTTATTGTAATTTATCTAAGATATTTTCATCTAAAAAATGTATTCACCTTACCTGACTTGAAACACAGGGCTAGAAAGTTGTATGCTGTTCTTATTTCAGGATTCTTATTGATTAAGGGAATTTGTTTATTATGTTTATTTGTAAATTGGTTGTGTGAGATCAAAATTTACTCGTAATGCTCATGACAACAAAGGCATCAATAGTACTGATAATGTTCCAAATTTATCAGTCAAGACCTAAAGGGGTGGGATAGGGAGAGTGGGATAGGGAGGGTGGGACAGGGAGGGTGGGACAGGGAGGGTGGGATAGGGAGGGTGGGAGGGAGATGTAAGAGGGAGGGGATATGGGAACATATGCATACATATGGCTGATTCAGTTTGATATACAGCAGAAACTAATACAACATTGTAAAGCAATTATACTCTAATAAAAATGTAAAAAAAAAAGATGTGAAGAGACAGGGAAGTGTATGTCATTCGAACTAACCTTTTTTTAAAGATACAAATAGTAGGTGTGATTAAAAAACACTTAGCATCACCACCCACAGGTCTACCTTAGCTGTCCCTCTGTCCCATTTACTTTTGAAAATAAAAATGAACTGAATACAAATAAATACTCTAAAATAAAAATAAAATAAATGATGGCAACACAAAACAAAAATAAAATAAAATTTATCATCCAAGTAAAAAACCAAGACTTTACTAGAAATAACAGAATAACACATGACCCCTTCTGAAAAGTTCATATAAACATGAAATTCTTAGTGCAACTATTAAGGCTGAAATCCTTTTCTCTGTCAGTCTTTATCCTATCAGATAAGGATGCTAAGCTACAAGTTTTTGAGTGAGGCCTGACTTTGAAAGAGCTAGAAAATGTCCCTATGAGCAAGTCTCTCTGTGCCTCCCTGGCTTTGCATTGCCAACTCTGTTAAATTTAAGAGTTGGGCTTGTGGATCCTTACACTGTCTTCCAGATGACTGACATGATTCCTTAACTCACCTTCAAATGTGCATATGTTGATAGTGTGAGGGACCTACCAAATGAAGTGTTCAAAATGTAAATGTGATAGATTTTATGAGGTGAATTTGAGAAATTATTATGGTTCATAATGACAATATGTGGAGACGAAGGTTTTGTCTTCATGGAACCAAGAAGTGAAGCAAAAGATTATGCACACACACACGCACACACACACACACACACACATTTCTGTCACTAAGCATATTTTCAAACATCTGGATCTTTTACATTATGGAGACCAAAACATCCAGATGTTTTCCCTGAATTTTAGTGCAAGGCGTATTTTCAATACATCCATTGAAAATCAATATTACTTACTCCAAAGAACAGTACATGTATGGGTTTTGTGTGTGTGTGTGTGTGTGTGTGTGTGTGTGTGTGTGAGAGAGAGAGAGAGAGAGAGAGAGAGAGAGAGAGAGAGGAAGAAAATGAGGAGGGAGGGAGGAAAAATTCCCAGGTTCCTACTCCACAGCGTATAACACAATATATCCTACAACCACTTGCTGAAAAAAATGAGTGAAATTCTCCATTTCTCAAGCTTAATGTCATCTTGACTTTGGTCTCAGACTTAAAGGAAGGATTTATCATGACTTCATCTCTACATAGACAAAGAATATTCCTTTTAAACATATTACTGTCTATAATTGAATGTGTGTGTGCGTGCGTGTGTGTGTGTTTTCACAATGTCTCGTGATTTACCCTGTATTTTATTTTACCTAAATTCTTGCTCTCAAATATATGTAGACCTGCACCATCCTTTTATTGCTCACTGTGTTTGTGTTGGAAACAGGTGGGGAGAACCCTTTCAAGTGAGCTGCAGGACTGCAGGACTACTTGGGTCACTAAAGGAGTCTGTTTTCCTGACTTGTCAGTTCAAGTTACTGTAAAACGAGTAGCTCTTAAAAATTCATGACTTCATGTGGTCAAACGTGTCAAAAATGGTTTAAAATAATACAGTCCTAAGAACCATAGGGGGTGGGAGTGAACAGCATAAAGAATTACTGGTATTTTCCTCTCTATATCCCATATTTATAGCCAGTGCCACAAAGGCACACCAGGAACACATGTGAGATGCAGTCATTTTCTCCAAACAAGTTTTGCCAAAATTACTGCATTTACTATGGTTATACTTATTAATTATCTTGATATGTATTGCTGGAGTGTCTATCTCTAAATGCTCATGTGCTTTGACTTCGAAGCAATTCTTGCTCTAATCATGAGATGAGGAAGGACGCTGTAGAGTGTGACTTCTGAATGCTATGGTGTAACATTCTGGGAGTAGTCACCAGAGAAATCACACTCTTAGGGGAATCATTTCCAAGTTTTAAAACAATCCTACCCTTTTACCTTAAGTGAAAGGAAACCTGGAAAAATACTGAATAACTAACAGCACTTCCTAATTATGCTGATTCTTTTTCAAAGTTGTATCAGTGTGCATTTGACTGGGATGCTCTGATTTACGTATAATTTTAAGTCAAATTGTTATGAAGTAGGAAATATTTTTAGCTTTATAATATATAGTTCAATTATTGTGTATGTTATGCACCTAATCATGAGAGAAATAGCTTTAATTTACATTCTAGGGAGTTCACTAGTTGGAACATGATTTTTTCTCTTTAAACATGTTCATTTAATTTTGTAGTTTGAACGTTGCATTCTATATCCTACACTCTATTCACTGATGGTACCAAATTCAGCAAAAATATGTGCATTAATTTATGTAGGTGGAGCTATCTTTACTCACACAAATTAAGCAGAATGGTGTATGGTAACGTAACCTGCACCCTCAAAGGCTCCTTGGTGTGTCTGTGTTGGTTCTGTTCACAAACCAGTGCACTGCAATCTTGCAGGTACAAATTTGGAAGCTTTTTCAAAAACTATGGTGCATCATTTATTCTTGAAAAATGATTAGTGTGTTAGCTTTAAAATTTCATACTGCAAATTATATTTTATTCTGGAAATTCATGAAAGCCTAAATTTAAATAGATTGTCATCATTTTCTTAGCCTAAAAGCACAGAAGAAACTCAATATATCTGAAGGTATTTTTCTTTGGAAATTCAGGCCTGTAATATGTGTTGAGGATAAGTAAACAGTTGGCAAGGAACTCCCTCTTGTGGTCAAACATTCTTAATTAGAAAAAGAGATTTGTGCTCAACCGATGGTCTGGATTATTAAAACGTGGGTCACTTGTAACCATTAAGATTAACAATACTGATATAAGTGGTTTTACTGAAGCAATCCATTGCAAATTAGAGCTGAATTCTGAAACATATGCTCTTAATTTTTCCTAAAACAGAGCTTTGCACTGCTGTTCAGGATAAATCCACTTTGAATTTCAATTTCCAAGGTTTCTCGTTACTTTTAAAATACATAACATTCTTTTAAAACTATATGCACACACACACACTTAAATACATACATATAATATACATATATATCATTGTCAGTCACAGAGTGGAAGACGTTTATGAATTCAGTATTGTAAGAAGCTCACATCCTCTTTGTTTTGATCTCAGCACTTTGTTTTCTCATAGTTTCTAAAACTGTAGGACCACTAAATGTTTCTTTAAGCAGCAGGAGAAACAGTTCCCATATGCTGTTAACCAATGCTCTCCCAGAGTACCAGTGGCAACAGTCTATTGTCAGAGGTAATAAATGCCTGACATCCAATCAGAAATGTTCTAAACACTTACTATGAATGAAGCAAATTACCAGACACATAATGAAGCTGACAATTTCTGATTTTTTTTCCTGATTGTTTCACCTAAGCAGTGTCTCCAACCACTTCACAAGATAGGTAATAGGCAGACACTATCTGTCCTAGTACTGAGTATGCAATTCACTTCCACGATATCAAATTAAAACCTGATGCCAAGAAGCCTGGGATTTAACTTACCTTCTGACAACACATCAAAGGTTGGGAAGAAGGCCCTGTGCTCAGATCAGGTCACTGCTGCAAGTTCAAATACTAACGATACTATCTGAACCAACTTCTTTTGGGAATGACTTCAATATCAGCAAAAGAAGGTTCCCAAGTTCAATCGAGTCATTATTTAAGGGTGAAAGAGAGTGAGAGAGATGCTCATCATATAAGTTCTGCAGTTTGTGCAAGAATGTCTACATGTGGAGAGAGCTATTTCTGTACACGTGCTGGTTCCAACATCCCTTTGCCTGCCTAAAGTTAAACACTCAATTAATCATCAGCCAAATTACGCACTTGTGCTCTCTTTATACAAAGCTAGGGAAAAATATGCGTGAGAGGACAAAATTGTTTGTCTTTAAATTTTTATTCATATTTCCCAGCTGTTCTTTTGTTAAGTTCTGTTGACTACGGTGTATTTATGTTAAAATTGTTTTCCTTATTTTTTTTTATTGATATAAAACTCGGTATGTTCACTATAGAAAAATCAAAAGTGTACACATTTTTTATAATATTAGAAACATAAACATTTGTGTTTCCCAAAACATGGGTAACTGTGTAGTAGTTTTAACAATGTTATTTAACAGACATTAACTAATTTCTATGTTCATAGATGGGTTTGTTTGTTTTTTTAATATTCTTGTTTTTAACATCAGCATACCCTCTACTCTCTATTGTATGAATAAACTATAATGTATATACTCGAACTACCATTTAAATATCTTTGCAACTTTTTCAATATTAAGAAAAAATTATAAATATTCACATAGTTATATCTTTATACACATGCCTACTGCAAATATTTCATACATTGTATGAAAATGGATGGCTGGTCTACATTGTATCTTTTGTGCCTATGACAGACATTGTTACCATGTTTCATTGACTTTAAGATACCATCAAGATTAGACACATCACTATTTCATGTTTGATTAAAAAAGAAAAAATAATACTGCCAATAAGACTGAGACATGTCATTGATTGTTAGACACATCTCAATTTCAGAGAAGGAAAAGTATTAATCCCAGCATACATGAGACACTGTGATGACTCATGACACTTTTTTCTACTAAATCTGAATACAGCCTCAGATTATTTTGCAATACAACAGTTCCTACAGGCATACCAATGGGGAGGGGTAATTTAGTATGGGAATGATTGGATGTTGAGAATTGTCTGTGATGACACAGGGAAATTTGAAATCCTCTACTTAGTAAAGAGGTATAAGTCATGCTGTATGATAAACGCAGCATACTGTGCACCACTCTAATCCTGTCTTTTGGAAAAGTTAATTGACTGAAGGAATTTCTCAAAAATACATCTCTCTCTCTCTCTCTTTGGCTTTCAACAATAAGCTAGAAAGTATATGGGAAGAAGGAAGAAAAAATAGATAAAGGGAGAAAGAAAAATAGCATTAATCAAGTTTCCAAGTATTAGAAGCCATATTTATGTATTTCATGCCTATTTCTTACTTGATACTCCCAGGAACCTGAAAAGCTTTTACTTGCACATTTTTATAGGTAAGGAACCTGAGTCTTGGGTTAGTGAATAACTTATTCAAATTCACACAGCCATCGGGGTGCAATTGTTGGGATTAACATCCAAATATACATGATTCCAACTGTTTTGTCTTCTCTATGACCTTAGAACAACACCCTGAAATTTACCTTGTAGGCAATTTGGCTCCACAAATTATTCAGCAAAGGAAAGGGTACCTGTACACAATCAGAGCTAGAATCTCCTGATATGGGCCAGATATCATATTTATATTTAATTTTATCTGACATATTCTGATTATTTGTCTATGCTCTGGACAGTTCCAGAGAGAAAAACCTGCTACTGACACCTGATCATCACTCAAACTCACAGGAATATTCCCACTCATTCTTCTTCACCTTTGGCTGTATATTTCTGTGAATTACATTTCATCTCAAGGTACTGGAGCTGCAATTTCTCAGGATCCTCTGCTATCCCCTTTGGTTTGACTTATCTCTCTCTCTCTCTCTCTCTCTCTCTCTCTCACACACACACACACACACACACACACATGCACACACACAAAAAGGAGGTGGAAATGTTCCTGTGTTCCTGGCCTAGCTTTTATTATCCTTCATAGTAGAGCTATATCTTTCTTTTAAAATGGAATATAGTTTAGCTCCATGAATAAATTTTTCTATTTTAAAATTACCGAAACCCTTCTCATAATGTCATTGTATGTCAAGATGAAGAAGATTTAGGCCAAGGAGAAGTAGAATTAGGTCAGCTAATCAAAATAGTTTTGGAGGAAATTGTCTGTAATTTTAGCAAAACCAACTTACCTGTTCATTTTAAGGAGAAATTTTCTTCTTTGTGGAACACGCTACTTCATTTTAAGGCTTTTTTTCTGTGAAGAAGTTGTTCCCTCTGGCGTTTGAAACTACTGCATAAGCCTATTGTGATTTTTTGTTTTGGTGGAAACCATGACTCCCTTGGGTGTATTACTCTGGTTTAAAGTGGCCCCTCAATTGTAAATGATCACATTGCTACATGGACCATTTATACAGAGGTATTTCTTTTTGGAGCAAGAGTTAAATCAAGTGTTTTTGTGCCACACTAGGGACCCAACATGCTCCAATAGATAAGCCACTGGTCTAAGGATGTAAAAACCTTCATATTTTCAGTTCGCTCATATTCTTTGTTATCTATGTAGAGCCATGTAGTTAAATCTTGTTAATTTGAATTCAGAGACATTAAAAACACCAAAAGAAAGGATTCAAAAAGTTAGATATTTCATGTTAACTGAAACTGAGCAAGTACTTAACTTCTTTTTTGATTAAAAAAATCAGTGGAAATATTTTATGCTTTTTAAAGTAGGGAAGATATCATGAGAACAGAAAAATAAAACCTCTTTTATAACAATGGTTTCAATATAGGAGTCCAGGTGTTTATGAATGATGAAACTAGGAACTGAGGTCTCCAAGTTCTTATCAAGATATTAAAAATATATAACGGACAGTGAAGTAAAATGTTAACTTCCTTGATTTTTCCTAAAATTATATCAACTCAACTATCATGACACCATTTTTTATAATGCTCAAAACATTTTATTAGTAGTTATATAATATTTAATTTTTAAAATAGAAAACGTATTAGCTAATCAACAAAGGTTGATAAGCAAAAATACTTCTAAACAGAGGACCAATGAAGGGAAAATAATAAAAGTGTTAATTAATAGTAAAAGTGAGCTTCAACAATTCATAGTTTCCCTTCTTTGGCATTAAGCTACTACATAAGGAAAAGACTTTTAAGATTACAGAATCCCTTTGCAAAAAATCAATTATCAAGAAGTTCATGATTTAAGGAACTAAATATTAATGTAATTGGCATTTCTATACATAAGCATTAAAATTTCCTCAATCACAAAAGATAAAATATGTTTTTCCTTTGTTATCTTGCTTTCTATAATGGATATACTTTCATCCTCTTGAACAATTTATACAGAATGGGTATAATATAAACTGACAATTGACTCAAGCTTACGCACTATTAGATATGAGAGCACTGAACAGGAATCTGTAAGTTATTGCTGGTGTAAAGAGGAGGAAAAACAGCTTTCATAATAATGTGAAAATGCCAGGAGCAATGGTTAAGCCAAATAAGAAAGTGACTCTTCCCATAAATAGGAATGAATTATAATTATCCCCATTGCCACAGCATTAGGAAAGGCAGTGTAACTAAGACAACCAGAGGCCAAATTTGGTGAGCCAAACCAATCCTAACTTGAAAGTAATTTTGAAAAAAGTTTTAGGTGGGAGAACTTATGTCAAAGACACCTGGTGAAGATTTAGTTGTCATTTTCACCTTGATCAACTGAACTCGCATAAATATTATTTTATTTAATTACGTGTTATGAGACCCTGGAAAAGGGTGACTTTTTGTGGTACATACAATGTGAAACATTTGTAAGATCTGTAATACATGGAAGAAGTAAAGAGTAATTGATCCTAGAATTTCTTTCTAAGAAAGAACTTTACTCATATTTATCTTTATAATCTAATTTTTATAATTTTCTAATTTACTTTTAAGACAAGTAATAAAATGAATATTGCTTTTTTTTTTCTAGAAAGTTGAGTATCCCCTTCCCATGAACTGTCAGCTACATAAAGACCTTAGTTAGAGGTTCCTCTCAGGAATTGTCATTTGTGTGTTCCTGGACTGACTGCAACTCATCTGAGTTTTATAATTAATGATTATGTTTCCCAGGTAGAAGGGGGAGAAAACATATAATCAATTTTCCATTGAAAAAGTTGCTTTTACTTTTATTTTTCTATTTTTCTGACTAGATGAGATTTCAGATTAAGATTAAGTTGGGTGAAAGAGCACTTGAATAAAAATTTGAAGATATGCAGCATTTCATCATGTTTAGAGCTCAGAACTGAGAGACAAATTTTATGGGTTCAACTCTCTGGCCAACTATATGACCTTGGATAAATTAGATCAGTGTGTTTCAGTTTTCACATCTATAAAATGGAGATAATACTACAAGTAATAGTGCACATTAACAGTATACTACTGCTGTTAGTAAAATTATGTAGCTTAGAGTCTCAATTTCCTCATCAATAAAAAGGGATTTGATTAAATCTCTACTTTTGACTACATTTTGGAAATTTTGTATTAAAATTAATTATATATGACAGGAAAAAGTTTTTAAAATAATTTTTGATGACATCTGCCAGACAGATAAATTTCACTAATAGTTAAATATTTAGTAATGTTATTTAATAATATTTATGTTTATATATGTATATTATATGAATTAATATTATATAACTATACATAATTATAATTGCTATTTTATACAAACATTTATATAGTAATAATATTTAATAATATTTACATTGTCCCAGCATGAAGTTAACATCTTTAGTGTAATGGGTTTTCATAAATTTGAAGATAGTATTTAATGTGTTCTTTAAAGGGAATACATGCAGCAAATCTGGAATCAGTTATTATCTTCTGTGTAGGAAGGTATAAAATATAGGAAATAGGGTAAGGTATATTTAGAAGAGAAAATATTTAGACAGAAATTATAAAGAAAGATGGGAAAAGAGAGAAAAGAGAATGAAACAGAGAAAGACTACGTAGCTGATGAGGCAAGAGTGACTGGAGAAAGTGTGTGAGAAATACCCATCAGTGAAATGTTCTTCAGGATATCTACTATCTGAATATCTAACTTTGAATATCCCAATATATTTTAAATAAATAAATAAAAAGAATAACTAATTATATCCAAGAAAAAGTGTGGAGATTTAGTAAACAATTGAAGTTAAGTTGTTATCAACTATAAAATAGACTGTTTTAACTCTAAGATTTTTTTTATAAGCCTCATGGTAACTACAAAGCAAAAGCCTATAGTAGATACACAGTAGACAAACAGAAAGGAATCAAAGCAGTAAATAATCAAATCAAAAAGAAGACAGAAAGAAAAGAACAAAGGAACAAGGAACAAAAAAGAAGACAGAAAGAAAGGAACAAAGACAGAAAGAAAGGAACAAACCCAGAAAACAATTAACAAAATGGCCGTAGTGAGCACTCACCTATCAATAATTACTTTAAATTTAAATAGATTAAGTTCTCCAATCAAAAGACATAGAGTGGATTAATGGGTAAAGACCAAGGTCTATGCTACCTATGAGAAACTCACTTCAGCTTTAAGATCACATATAGGCTTAAAGTGAAGCAATGAAAGATATTCCATGCAAATGGAAATCAAAGAGAAGAGAGTTAGCTATACTTACATCAGACAAAACAGATTTTAAATCAAAAACTGTAACAAGAGACAAAGATGTACATTATATAATGATAAAGGGTTAATTCATCAAGAGGATATAACAATTGCAAATACTTATGCACTAATATGGGAGCACCTAAATACAAAAAAGCAAATACTAATAGATTGGAAGGGAGAAATAAACAGAAATACAATAATAGTAGGGGACTTTAAAACTCACTTTCAACAACAGAAAAATCATTCAAATAAACAATCAATATGGGAAAAAACACATCCTGAACTATACATTAGACCAAATAGACCTAACAGACATATATAGAATATTCCAGCCAACAGGAGCAGAATTCACATCCTTCTCAGGAAGTTCACATAGAATATTTTCCAGGATAAATCATACGTTAGGCCACAAATAATGTCTTAACAAATTTAAGAAGACTGAAATCATATCAAGCATTTTTTCCCAACCAGTATGGTATGAAGCTAGAAAGCAGTAACAGGAGGTAATTGGAACACAAACATATGGATATAAAACAGCATGCTCCTGAATAACTAATGGGTCAAAGGAGAAATCAGAAGTTATCCTGGGACTAATGAAAATGGAAATACAACATTCCAAAACTTACAGGGTGCACCAAAAGCAGTCTAAGAGGGAAGTTTATAGCTATAAATTCTTACTTAAAGGAAAAAAAGAAAAATCTCAAATAAACAACCTAACTTCACCTCAAGGAACTAGAAAAAGAAGAACAAACTAAGTCCACAGTTATTAGAAGAAAGGAAGTAGAATCAAAGCAGATAGGAATGAAATAGAGACTAGAAAGATAACAGAAAACAAACCTAAGAGGTTTTTTGTTGTTGTGCTTGTTAAATATAACAGTATTGACAAAACTTTAGCTAGAATAATTAAGAAAAAAAAGAGAAGTCTCAAGCAAATACAATCAGAAATGTCACAGAAATTACAACTGATACCACAGTAATACAAAGGATTATAAGAGATGACTATGAACAATTATACACCAACAAATTGGAAAAAGTAGAGGAAATGGATAACTTACTAGAAACATACCAACCAAAACTGAATCATGAAGAAATAGAAAATCTGAACAGACCAATTACTAGTAAGAAAATTGTTTGTTGGGAGGTTTTTGATTACTGATTCAAAGTCCAAGAGCAGATAGCTTCACTGAAGTCTACCAAACATTTAAAGAAGAAATAATGCCAATCCTTCTTAAACTCTTCCAAAAAATTGAAGAAGAGGGAACACCTCCAAACTCAATTTACAAAGCCAAAATTACCCTGATAACAAAGCCAGATAAGAACACCACAAGAAAATAAAATTATAGGCAAATAACTCTGATGAACATAGTTGCAAAAATTCTCAACAAAATATGAGCAGACCATATTCAATGGAACATTAAAAGGATCATAGACTGTGCTCAAGTGGAATTTAACCTTGGGGATATAAGGATGGTTACATGTCCATAAATAAGGCAATGTGATACACCATATTAAGAAAATGAAGGATAAAAAGCATGATTAAATAAATGCAGAAAAAGCAATTGATAAAATTCAACTTCATGATTGATAAATCAATTCATGATTAAAACTCTCAAATTAGATATGGAAGGAATGCACATCAACAAATTAAGGGCTGCATATGACAAGCCTATAGTTAACATCATACTCAGTGGTGGAAAGCTTTCTTCTAAGATCAGGAACAAGACAAGGATGCCCACTCTCACAAATTTTATTCAACAATAGTACTGAAGTCCTAGCTAAAGCAATTACACAAGAAAAAGAAATAAAAGGTATTGAAATAAGAAAGGAAGAAGTAAAATTGTCTCTGTTTATAGAAGTCATCATCTTATATATAGAAAACTCTAAAGATTCTACCAAAAAACTGTTAGAATTGATAAATGAATTCAGTAAACCTGCAGGATACAAAGTCATCATGGCTTTCATATACAATATCAACATCAGAAGAAGAAACTAAGAAAACAATGCCATTTATAACAGCATAAAAAAGAATAAAATACTTATGAATACATTTAGCCAAGGAAGTGAAAGATCTGCACATGGAAAACTATAAAGTGCTGATGAAAGAAATTGAAGAAAACAAACAAAAAATACGGAAATATTTCTCATGTTCATGATTGGAAAAATTAATATTGTTAATTCTTCGTACTACCCAAAGTGATCTACAGATTAAATGTAATCTCTATCAAAATTCCAACAGTATTTTTTACAGAAATAGAAAAAACAATTCTAAAATTCATGTGGAACACAAAATACCCCAAATAACTGGTACCTTGAGCAAAAAGAGCAAAGCTGGATGCATTACATTTTCTGATTTCAAATATATTATAAAGCTATAGTAATAAAAACAATGCTATACTGGCATAAAACAGACATAGAGATCAATGGAATAAAACAGAGAGCCCAGAAATAAATCTAAGCATTTATGGTCAACTGATCTTTGACAATGTTGCCAAGAACACACAATGGGGAAAGGATGGTATCTTCAATAAATATTGTCTAGAAAACTGGATTGCTACATGCAGAAAAACGAAATTGGACCCCTATCTCACTCCATATATAGAAATCAACTCAAAATCAACTAAATATTTAAATCTAAAATTATATCAGAACAATTAGAATAAAACTCAAGGGAAAATGATTCTTGACATTGCTTTCAGCAATGATTTTTTGGATATGACTATAAAAGCACAGGCAATGAAAGTAAAAATAGACAAATATAACTACATTAAACTAAAAAGTTTCTGCACAGCATAAACAAAATCAACAAAATGAAACTGCAACTTATAGAATGGGAATATATTTCCAAACCATTTATCTGATAAGGGGTTAATATCATAAATACATAGGGAACTTTTACAACACAATAGCAAAAAAAGAAAATTAATGAAACAAAAACAACCCAATTTAAAAAAGGTCAAAAGATATGAATAGATATTTTTCCAAAAAAAGACATATAAATGGCTGACAGGTATCTGAAAAGGTGCTCAACATCACTAATCATCAGGGAAATGAAAATCAAGACCACAGTGAGAAATCCTAGCTAAAGCAATTACACAAGAAAAAGAAATAAAAGGTATTGAAATAAGAAAGGAAGAAGTAAAATTGTCTCTGCTTGTAGATGACATCATCTTATTATGTCATACCTATTAGGATGTCTATTATCAAAATGACAAGAGATAACAAATGTTGGCAAGGATGTGGAGAGGAGGGAACCCTTGTACACTTCAGTGGAATGTAAATTGGAAGTCATTGTGGAAAACAGAACGGAGCTTCCTCAAAAAATTAAAAAGAGAACTACCATATGATCCAGCAATCCTACTTTTCTATATATATCCCAAGGAAATGAAATCATTATCTGGAAGAGATATCTGGACTCCTATGTTCAGGGCAGCACTATTCACAATAGTCAAAATATGGAAATAATTTAAGTGTCTGTTGAAAGATGAATGGATAAAGAAAATGTGGTATGTATGTATATGTGTGTGTGTGTGTGTGTGTGTGTGTGCATGCACGCACATGCACACACACGTAGAGTGGAATATTATTCAGTCTTAGGAAAAGAGGGAAATCTTGCCTTTTGTAACATATGGATGAAAGTAGAGGACATTATCCTAAGTGAAATAAGTCAGATAGAGAAACACGGTGTATGGTGTCACTTATTTGTCAATCTTAACAACAACAACAAAAAAATAAAAACAAATGAACCCACAGAAACAGAGAGTAATATGGTGGTTGCCAGGGGCTGGAAGGTTTAGAAAACGGGTAAATGTTGTTCAAAGGGTACAAACTTTCAGTTATAAGAAGAATAAGTTCTGAGAATCTAATGCACATGATGTCCATATTTAATAATATGTATTTTTTACTTGAAATTTGCTAAAAGAGTAGATCTTAAGTATTCTCTCACACATGCAAAAACTGTATGAGGTGATGGATTTGTTAATTAACTTGACTGTGGTAATCATTTTAACAATGTGCATGTACACCAAATAATCACACTGTTCACTTTAAATATATTATGGTTTTGTCAATTATACTTCAGTAAAGCTGGGGAAAACTCTATACCTACAAATTTGATAACATAGATAAATTGGACTAATTCCTTGAAAGAAACACTCCACCAAAACTTAAAAAAATTAATAATCTAAATTGTATCAAAAATTAATAACCATCTGAAATAGAAAGAAATAGGTTGATATTGTTTCACTGCTGAATGCTACAAAGCATTTAAGAAAAAAGTGACAAGAATTTTCTACAAACTCTTACCTAAAATAGAGGCAGAAGGGAAACTTCCTTACTCAGTCTGTGAGGACAAACTTACCCTAATACCAAAACCAGATAAAGACATTACAGGAGAGGACAAATTACAAACCACTGTCTCACATTAACACAGACATAAAAATAACACAGACATTCTCAACAAAATGTGAGAAAACTGAATCTAACAATATATAGAAAAATTATACACCATGGACAAGTGGGATTTATTTCAGGTATGAAGGCTGGTTCAACATTAGAAAATGAGTTAATGCATTCTATCACATCAACAGGTTAAAAACAAAAAGTCATATGATTATATCAATAGGTGCAGAAACAGCATTTGACAAAATCCAGTATCCGTATATATGATAAAAACGCTCAGCAAACTACAACTAAAAAGGAGCTCCCACAAACTGATAAACAAGATTTAGGTAAGGAGACCTTCAACATGGCGGAATAAGATGTGGAGATCACCTTCCTTCCCACAAATAGAACAAAAATACATCTACATGTGGAACAGCTCTTACAGAACACCTACTGAACGCTGGCAGAAGACCTCAGACTTCCCAAAAGGCAAGAAACTCCCCACGTACCTGGGTAGGGCAAAAGAAAAAAGAAAAAACAGAGACAAAAGAATAGGGACAGGACCTGCACCTCCGGGAGGAAGCTGTCAAGGAGTAAAAGTTTCCACACACTAGGAAGCCCCTTCTCTGGCGGAGAAAGGGAGTGGCAGGGGGGAAGCTTTGGAGCCATGGAGGAGAGCACGGCAACAGGGGTGTGGAGGGCACAGTGGAGAGATTCCCTCACAGAAGATTAGTGCCAACCAGCACTCACCAGCCCGAGAGGCTTGTCTGTTCACCCACCTAGGCGGGGGGGGCTGGGATCTGAGACTCCAGCTTCGAGGTCAGACCCCAGGGAGAGGACTGGGGTTGGCTGTGTGAACACCGCCTGAAGGGGGCCAGTACGCTACAGCTAGATGGGAAGTAGCCCACGAAAAAGTCTGTAACTGCGTAAGAGGCAAGAGACCGTTGTTTCGGGGTGCACGAGGAGAGAGGATACAGAGCGCTGCTTAAAGGAGCTCCAGATACAGGTGTAAATCATGGCTATCAGCGCGGACACAGAGATGGGCATGAGACGCTAGGCTACTGCTGCAGCCACCAAGAAGCATGTGTGCAAGCACAGGTCACTATCCACACCTCCCCTCCCAGGAGCCTGTGCAGCCCCCCACTGCCAGGGTCCTGTGATCCAGGGACAACTCCCCCAGGAGAACATACAGCATGCCTGTTGCAACGTCATGCCGGCCTCTGCTGCCACAGGCTTGCCCCGCATTTCCCACCCCTCCCTCCCCCCAGCCTGAGTACATCAGAGCCCCCTAATCAGCTGCTACTTTAACCCCGGCCTATCTGAGCAAAGAACAGACACCCTCAGGTGACCTACACACAGAGGTGTGGCCACATCCAAAGCTGAACCCCAGGAGCTGCGCAAACAAAGAAGAGAAAGGGAAATCTCTCCCAGCAGCCTCAGGAGCAGCGGATTAAATCTCCACAATCAACTTGATGTACCATGCATCTCTGGAATACCTGAATAAACAACAAATCATCCCAAAATTGAGGCGGTGGACTATGGGACCAACTGTAGACTTGGGGTTTGCTTTCTGCATCTAATTTGCTTCTGGTTTTATGTTTATCTTACTTTAGTATTTAGAGCTTATTATCACTGGTAGATTTGTTTATTGATTTGGTTGCTCTCTTCCTTTTTTTTTAACATATATATTTTTTCCATTTTCTCTTTTTGTGAGTGTATATGTGTATGCTTCTTTGTGTGATTTTGTCTGTATAGTTTTGCTTTTACCATTTGTCCTAGGGTTCTGTCTGTCCATTATTCTTTCTTTTTTTTTTTAGCACTTGTTATCATTGGTGGATTGGTTTCTTGGTTTGGTTGCTCTTTCTTTCTTTCTTTTTTCTCTTCTTGCTTTAATTGCTTCTTTATTTTTAATAATAATTTTTTAAAACTTTAATTATTTTATTTTATTTTTTCTTTCTTTCTTTTTTTTTCTCCCTATTCCTCTCAGCCATGTGACTGACAGGGTCTTGGTGCTCCGGCCGGGTGTCAGGCCAGAGCCTCTGAGGCGGGAGAGCCAAGTTCAGGATATTGGTCCACCAGACACCTCACAGCCTCCCATAATATCAAATGGCAAAAGCTCTCCCAGAGATCTCCAACTCAATGCTAAGACTCAGCTCCACTCAAGGACCACTAAGCTACAGTGCTGGACTCCCTATGCCAAACAACTAGCAAGACAGGAACACAACACCACCCATTAGCAGAGAGGCTGCCTAAAATCATAAGGTTACAGACACCCGAAAAACACACCACCAGACGCAGTCCTACCCACCAGAAACACAAGATCCAGCCCCATATAAGAGAACAGAGGAACCAGTCTCCTCCACCAGGAAACCTACACAACTCACTGAACCAAACATAGCTACTGGGGGCAGACACCAAAAACAACGGGAACTATGAACCTGCAGCCTGTGAAAAGGAGACACCAAACACAGTAAGTTAAGCAAAATGAGAAGACAGAGAAACACACAGCAGATGAAGGAGCATGGTAAAAACCCACCATAACAAACAAGTGAAGAGGAAATAGGCAGTCTACCTGAAAAAGAATTCAGAGTAATGATAGTAAAGATGATCAAAAATCTTGGAAACAGAATAGAGAAAATACAAGAAATGTTTAACAAGAATCTAGAAGAACTAAACAGCAAACAATGATGAACAACACAATAAATGAAATTAAAAATTCTCTACAAGAATCAATAGCAGAATAACTGAGGCAAAAGAATGGAAAGTGACTTGGAAGATAAAATAGTGGAAATAAATACCACAGAGCAGAATAAAGAAAAAGAATGAAAAGAATTGAGGACAGTCTCAGAGACCTCTGGGACAACAGTAAATGAACAAACATTCGAATTATAGGGGTCTCAGAAGAAGAGAAAAAAAAAGGGACTGAGAAAATATTTGAAGGGATTATAGTTGAAAACTTCCCTAATATGGGAAAGGAAATCGTCAATCAAGACCAAGAACCACAGAGAGTCCCATACAGGATAAATCCACGGAGAAACATGTCAAGACACATATTAATCAAACTATCAAAAATTAAATACAAAGAAAAAATATTAAAAGCAGCAAGGGAAAAACAACAAATCACATACAAGAAATCTCCATAAGGTTAACAGCTGAACTTTCAGCAGAAACTTTGCAAGCCAAAAGGGAGTGGCAGGACATATTTAAAGTGATGAAAGGGAAAAAGCTACAACCAAGATTACTCTAACCAGCAAGGATTTCATTCAGATTTGATAGAGAAATTAAAACCTTTACAGACAAGCAAAAGCTAAGAGAATTCAGCACCACCAAACCAGGTTTACAACAAATGCTACAGAAACTTCTCTAGGCAGGAAACACAAGAGAGGAAAGAGACCCACAAAAACAAACTCAAAACAATTAAGAAAATGGTAATAGGAACATACATATCAATAATTACTTAAAATGTAAATGGATTAAATGCTCTCACCAAAAGACACAGACTGGCTGAACGGATACAAAAACAAGACCCATATATATGCTGTCTGCAAGAGACCACTTCAGACCTAGGGACACATACAGACTGAAAGTGAAGGGATGGAAAAAAATATTCCATGAAAATGGAAATCAAAAGAAAGCTGGAGTAGCAATTCTTATATCCGACAAAATAGACTTTAAAATAAAGACTATTACAAGAGACAAAGAAGGACACTACATAATGATCAAGGGACCAATCCAAGAAGAAGATATAAAAATTGTAAATACTTATGCACCCAACATAGGAGCACCTCAATACATAAGGCAAATGCTAACAGCCATAAAAGGGGAAATCGACAGTAACACATTCATAGTAGGGGAATTTAACACCCCACTTTCACCAATGGACAGATCATCCAAAATGAAAATAAAAAAGGAAACACAAGCTTTAAATGATACATTAAACAAGATGGACTTAATTGGATATTTATAGGACATTCCATCCAAAAACAACAGAATATACTTTCTTCTCAAGTGCTCATAGAATATTTTCCAGGATAGATCATATCTTGGGTCACAAGCCCTGGTAAATTTTAAAAAACTGAAATCGAATCAAGTGTCTTTTCTGACCACAATGCTATGAGACTAGATATCAATTACAGGAAAAATTCTGTAAAAAATAAAAACACATGGAGGGTAAACAATACACTACTATATAACCAAGAGATCACTGAATAAATCAAAGAGGAAATTAAAAAAAACCTAGAAAAAATGACATTGAAAACACGATGACCCCACCCCTATGGGATGCAGCAAAAGGAGTTCTAAGAGGGAAGTTTATAGCAATACAATCATACCTCAAGAAACAAGAAACATCTCAAATAAACAACCAAACCTTAGACCAAAAGTAATTAGAAAAAGAAGAACAAAAAACCCATAAAATTAGCAGAAGGATAGAAATCATAAAGATCAGATCAGAAATAAATGAAAAAGAAATGAAGGAAATGATAGCAAAGATCAATAAAATTAAAAGCTTGTTCTTTGAGAAGGTAAACAAAATTGATAAAACATTAGCCAGACTCATCAAGAAAAAAAGGGAGAAGACTCAAATGAATAGAATGAGAAATGAAAAAGGAGAAGTAACAACTGACACTGCAGAAATACAAAGGATCATGAGAGATTACTACAAGCAATTCTATGCCAATAAAATGGACAATCGGGAAGAAATGGACAAATACTTAGAAAAGTAAAACCTTCTAAGACTGAACCAGGAAGAAATAGAAAATATAAACAGACAAATCACAAGCACTGAAATTGAAAGTGTGATTAAAAATCTTCCTAACAAACCAAAGCCCAGGACCAGATGGCTTCACAGGCAAATTCTATCAAACATTTAGAGAAGAGCTAAAACCTATCCTTCTCAAACTCTTCCAAAATATAGCAGAGGGAGGAGCACACCCTAACTCATTCAATGAGGCCACCTTCACCCTGATACCAAAACCAGACAAAGATGTCACAAAGAAAGAAAACTACAGGCCAATATCATTGATGAACATAGATGCAAAAATCCTCAAAAAAATACTAGCAAACAGAATCCAACAGCACGTTAAAAGGATCATACACCATGATCAAGTGTGGTTTATCCCGGGAATGCAATGATTCTTCAATGTATGCTAAGCAATCAATGTCATAAAGTATATTTTAAAAATTGGCGAAAAACCATACGATCATCTCAATAGATGCAGAAAAATCTTTCAACAAAATTCAACACCTATTTATGGTAAAAACATTCCAGAAAGTAGGCAGAAAGGGAACTTTTGCACCATAATAAAGGCCATATATGACAAACCCACAGCCAACATCGTTCTCAATGGTGAAAAACTGAAACCATTTTCACTAAGATCAGGAACAAGACAAGGTTGCCCACTCTCAGCACTCTTATTCAGCATAGTTTTGGAATTTTTAGCCACAGCAATCAGAGAAGAAAAAGAAATAAAAGGAATCCAAATCGGAAAAGAAGAAGTAAAGCTGTCACTGTTTGCAGATGACATGATACTATACATAGAGAATCCTAAAGATGCTTCCAGAAAACTACTAGAGCTAATCAATGAATTTGGTAAAGTAGCAGGATACAAAATTAATGCACAGAAATCTCTGGCATTCCTATACACTAATGATGAAAAATCTGAAAGTGAAATCAAGTGAAATTTTATCACTGCAACAAAAAGAATAAAATATCTAGGAATAAACCTACGTAAGGAGACAAATGACCTGTATGCAGAAAATTATAAGACACTGATGAAAGAAATTAAAGATGATAAAAATAGATGGAGATATATACCATGTTCTTGGATTGGAAGAATCAACATTGTGAAAATGACTCTACTACCCAAAGCAATCTACAGATTCAATGCAATCCCTATCAAACTACCACTGGCATTTTTCACAGAACTAGAACAAAAAATTTTACAATTTGTATGGAAACACAAGAGACCCCGAATAGCCAAAGCAATCTTGAGAACAAAAAACGGAACTGGAGGAATCAGACTCCCTGACTTCAGGCTATACTACAAAGCTACAGTATTCAAGACGGTATGGTATTGGCACAAAAACAGAAAGATAGATCAATGGAACAGGACAGAAAGCCCAGAGATAAACCCACACACATATGGTCACCTTATCTTTGATAAAGGAGGCAGGAATATACAGTGGAGAAAGGACAGCCTCTTCAATAAGTGGTGCTCGGAAAACTGGACAGGTACATGTAAAAGCATGAGATTAGATCACTCCCTAACACCATACACAAAAATAAGCTCAAAATGGATTAAAGACCTAAATGTAAGGCCAGACACTTTCAAACTCTTAGAGGAAAACATAGGCATAACACTCTATGACATAAATCACAGCAAGATCCTTTTTGACCCACCTCCTAGAGAAATGGAAATAAGAACAAAAATAAACAAATGGGACCTAATGAAACTTCAAAGCTTTTGCACAGCAAAGGAAATCATAAACAAGACCAAAAGACAACCCTCAGAATGGGAGAAAATATTTGCAAATGCAGCAACTCACAAAGGTTTAATCTCCAAAATGTACAAGCAGCTCATGCAGCTCAATATCAAAAAAACTAAGAACCCAATCCAAAAATGGCCAGAAGACCTAAACAGACATTTCTCCAAAGAAGATATACCGATTGCCAACACACACATGAAAGAATGCTCAACATCATTAATCATTAGAGAAATGCAAATCAAAACTACAATGAGATATCATCTCACACCAGTCAGAATGGCCATCATCAAAAAATCTAGAAAAAATTAATGCTGGAGAGGGTGTGGAGAAAAGGGAACCCTCTTGCACTGCTGGTGGGAATGTGAATTGGTACAGCCACTATGGAGAACAGTATGGAGGTTCCTTAAAAAACTACAAATAGAACTACCATATGACCCAGCAATCCCACTACTGGGCATATATCCTGAGAAAACCGTAATTCAAAAAGAGTCATGTACCAAAATGTTCATTGTAGCTGTATTTACAATAGGCAGCAGATGGATGCAACCTAAGTGTCCATCGTTGGATGAATGGATAAAGAAGATGTGGCACATATATACAATGGAATATTACATATCCATAAAAAGAAACGAAATTGATTTATTTGTAGTGAGGCAGATGGATCTAGAGTCTGTCATACAGAGTGATGTAAGTAAGAAAGAGAAAAACAAATACCATATGCTAACACATATATATCGATTCTAAGAAAAAAAAATATCATGAAGAACCTAGGGGTAAGACGGGAATAAAGACACAGACCTACTAGAGAATGGACTTGAGGATATGTGGAGGGGGAAGGGTAAGCTGGGAGAAAGTGAGAGAGTGGCATGGACATATATAAACTACCAAACGTAAAATAAATAGCTAGTGGGAAGCAGCCGTATAGCACAGGGAGATCAGCTCAGTGCTTTGTGACCACCTAGAGGGGTGGGATAGGGAGGGTGGGAGGGAGGGAGATGCAAGAGGAAAGGGATATGGAAACATATATATATATATGTATAACTGATTCACTTTGTTATAAAGCAGAAACTATCACACCATTGTAAAGCAATTATACTCCAATAAAGACGTTAAAAAAATTTCACTTACAGTTTCCTCAAAAAGAGTTAAATATGGAATAAATCTAGTGAGTTAAAAGATTTGTACTCAGAAAACTATAATACACTGATGAAAGAAATTGAGGACAACAAAAATAGATGGAAAGACGTACTGTGCTCATAGATTGGAAGAATCAGTATTGTTAAAAAGACTATACAACTCAAGGCAATGTAAAAATTCAGTGCAATCCCTGTCAAACATCAATGGCATTTTTCATAGAACCAGAACAAATAATCCAAAAATTTGTGTGGAAACACTAAAGACCCTGAATAGCCAAAGCAATCTTGAGAATGAAGAACAAAGCTGGAGGTATCATGCTCCCTGATTTCAAACTATACTACAAAACACAACAATAAAAATAGTACAGTATTGGCACAAAAACAGACACATAGATCAATGGAATCAAACAGAGAGCCCAGAAAGGGACCCACATTTATATGGGCAGTTAATCTATGACAAAAAAGGCAAGAATATACAGTGGGGATGGGAAAACTGGTCAGCTATATGCAAAAGACTATATATCGAACTGGAGTACTTTCTATACCATGCATGAAAATAAATTCAAAATGAATTAAAGACTTAAACGTATAAGACATGAAATCATAAAAATAGGCAGTAAGCTCTTTGCTGTTTTAGTCTTTTTTTGATATATTTATTTAGGCAAAGGAAACAAAAGCAAAAATAAACAAATTGGACATCAGACTAAAAAATTTTTGCACAGAAAAGGAAGGAAGCTTTCAACAAAAAGAAAAGGCCACCTACTGAATGGGAGAAGATATTTGCAAATGATATATCTGATAAGAGGTTAATATGTCAAATATACAAAGAAATCATACAACTCAACATCAAAAAAATCAAATAATCTGATTAAAAAATGGACAAAGATTCTAAATAGACATTTTTTCCAAAAGAGACAAACAGATGACCAAGAGGCACATGAAAAGATGCTCAACTCAGTATCACTAATCATCAGGCACATACAAATCAGAATCACAATGAGATATGCCCTCACACCTGTCAGAATGGTTATTATCAAAAAGACAACAAATAACAAGTGTTAGTGAGGATGCGGGGAAAAGGGAACCCTCATGTACTGTTGAATTGGTGCAGCTACTGTGTAAAATTGTATGGAGATGCCTCAAAAAATTTAGTAACAGAACTACCATATGATCTAGCAATTTCATTCCTGAGTAGTTAATGAAAGAATACAAAACCACTAATTAGAAAAGCTATATATATATGTACCCCTATGTTCATTGCAGCATTATTACAATAGCCAAGATATGGAAGCAACTTAATTCCCATGGATATAAAAATGAATAAAGAAGATGTGATACATACACACACACACACACACACACACACACACACACACACACACACTGGAATATTACTCAGCCATAAAAGGAATGAAATCTTGCCATTTGCAACAACCTGGATGAATTTAAAGGGTTTTAAGCTAAGTAAATTAAGTCAGAGAAAGAAAAATACTATATGATTTCACTTACATGTTGAATCTAAAAAAAGAAAACAAATGAACAAACATAACAAAACAAACAGAATTATAGATACGGAGAACAAACAGGGGAGGAAAGAAACAGGTGAGAGAAATCAAGAGGGACAGACTTCCAATTTCAAAATAATTGAGTCACAGGTCTGTAATGTACAATGTGGGGAATATAGTCAATACTATGTAATATCTTTGTATGGTGACATATTATACCTAGATTTACTGTGGTAATGGTTTTGAAATGTATAGAAATATCAAATCACTATGTTGTGTAATAGGAATAAACATAGTTCTGTAGGTCAATTATACTTCACAAACAAAGAAACTCACAGAAAATGAGATCAGATTTGTGGTTACCAGAATCAAGGGTGGGAGGAGGGGGAACTGGATGAAGGCAGTCAAAAGGTACAAACTTTCAGTTATAAGATAAATAAGTACTAGGGATGTAATGTCCAACATGATAAAGGTAATTAATACAGCTGTATGTTATATATGAAATTTAAGGGAGTAAATCCTGAGTGCTCACCACAAGGAAAAATATTTTTACTATTTCTTTAATTTCATATCTATGAAATGATACGTGTTCACTAAACTTATTGTGATAATCATTTTATGACATATATAACTCAAATCATTATACTGAACACCTTAAACTTATACAATGCTCTATGCCAATTATATTTCAATCAAAGAGGAAGAAAAAATCTTCAAAAAAAATAATTTACTTTTGCACCATAAAAATAAAATACTTAGCTATATATCTAACAAAATATGTTCAAGATCTATATGAGGAAAACTACATAACTGATGAAAGAAATGAAGGAAAACAAATAAATGAAAAGATGTTCCATATTCAAGGATAGGAAGACAATATTTTAGGATAGGAGTTCTTCTCAACTTGGTATATAGATTCTGTACAACCCAATTATTTTGGGGATATTGACAAAATAATTCTAAATAATTCAAAAAAATTCTAAAGTTTATAAGGAAAGTCAAAAGTCCCAGAATAGCCAACACAATAGAGAAGACCAAATTTGGAGGACTTACATTACCCAACTTAAAGACTTACTATAAAGCTCTAATGATTAAGAAAATATGGTGTAAGGGAATAACAGACAATTAGATCAATAGAACAGAATAAAGAGCCCAGAAATTGACTCATACAAATATAGCTGCTGATCTTTGACAACAAACAAAAGCAATTCCAATGAGAAATAATATTCTTCTCAACCATTAGTGCTGGAACAACTGGACATTCAGAAGCAAAGCATGAATCTAGATATAGACCTTAGCACTCTTTACAAAAATTAACTCAAGGGCTTCCCTGGTGGCGCAGTGGTTGGGAGTCCGCCTGCCGATGCAGGGGATGCGGGTTCGTGCCCCGGTCCGGGAGGATCCCACATGCGGCGGAGCGGCTGGGGCCGTGAGCCATGGCCGCTGGGCCTGCGCGTCCGGAGCCTGTGCTCTGCGACGGGAGAGGCCACAACGGTGGGAGGCCCGCATAGTGCAAAAAAAAAAAAAAATTAACTCAAAATGGAACGTATACCTAAATTTAAAATGAAAAACAATAAAAATTCTAAAAGATAACATAGAAGAAAATGCAGGTGACCATGGGTTTGATGATTACTTTTTAGATATTTCACCAAGAACATAACCTATGGGGAAAAAAAACAGTTAAGTTGGACTTCATTAAGAAAAAAAAATTTTTACTCTGTGAAAAGCAATGTTAAGAGAATAAAACACAAGCCACAGACTGGGAAAAATAGTTGCAAAACACATATCTGATATGAGACTTGTATCCAAACTATATAAAAAACTCTTTAAAAACTTAACAAGAGCAACAAAAACAATGAAAAAGTGGGCAAAAGATCTGAACAGATACCTCATTGAAAAAGATACAGATGGCAAACAAAAATATGAAATGTGCTCAAAATCATGTCATTAGAGAATTGAAATTTAAAAAAACAATGAGATATTACTATACACCAAAGCACTAATAATACCAAGTGCTGCTATTATGTGGAGCAATAGGAACTCTCATTTTCTTCTGGTGAAAATGCAAAATGGTGCAGCCACTTTGGAGAACAGTTTTACAGCTTCTTACAAAGCTAAATATAGACTTACTATAAGATTCAGCAATCAGGCTACTAGACATTTACTCAACTGAGTCAAAAACTTATGTCCACACAAAATCTTCACATAAATGTTTATAGCAACTTTATTCATAATTGCCAGGAACTAGAAGCAAACAAAATTGTCCTTCGAAATGTCAATAGATAAAAATACTACTTTATATCTTCATAATAGAATACTATTCAACTATAAAAGAAATGAATTATCAAGGCAAGAAAAGACATGGAGGAAGTTTTTAAAATGCATATTTCTAAATGAAAGAATCCAGTCTGACAAAGATACATACTCTATGATTACAATCATATGACATTCTGGAATAGGCAAAACAATAGGGATATAAGTGATTGCCAAGGGTTTGGGGTGAGGGTGATCAGCAGTTCCCAGGGGTTTGAGGGAGAGATAAATAGGTGGAGCACAAGAAGTTTTCAGGGAAATGAAAATATTCTATATGATACTGTAATGGTGGATACATGACAGTATGAACATGTCAGAACTGTATAGCACAAAGAGTGAAGCTTTATGTAAACTATAGACTTTAGTTAATAGAACAATATTTGAAGTAGAGCAATAGAACTTGTTGAATGTAAAATCAATTGCATCTTCGCTTTCAAGAGATCTAATATACATTCTTAATTGTACATGCTCCAAAACAAACTCAAAAATAGAAAATTCAAATAATTTTGGTAAAATACCATCTACTAACATTGTTATTCAAGTGACTAAAGTTAGATATGTCTACAGTATTATTTTTATGATCTTGGAACCCAATGTGTTATGGGCTGAATTGTGTCCCCCTCTCCCCAAATTCATATGTTGAAGTCCTAACCCCCAGTACATCAGAATGGGACCTGTTTGGATATAGTTTTTTAATGAGGAAATTATGCTAAAATGAAATGATGAGGTTAGGCCCTAATCCAATAAGGTCACACCCTTAAAAAAAAGAGAAGATTAGGACACAGACGTGAACAGAGTGAAGACCAAATGCAGGCATGGAAAAAAAAATAGCCAACTGGAATGGAGGGAGCCAAGGACAGAAGCCTCTGGAAAAACCAACCCTACCAACACCACATTGCTCTCACAGTGCTAGCCTCCAGAATTGTGAGAAAACATATTTCTGTTTTTTAAGGCACTCAATTTGTGATACTTTGTCATGGTAGTCCATGAAACAACTAGCCAAATAATTTGATCTAGTATGGCAAATATTATCACAATGAAGTTTACTGATCTATAGGAAAGAGGATATATGTCCTTTTCATTAGATCTTTGTTTTTCTTGATTTTTGAAACAATAATGGTGTTTAGCCCTGGAGTACTGATCAAAGGAAAAATATTATTCATCAGCACAGAACAGAGTTTCTTTTTTATAAGATAAAAAGGATAATATAACGTTCCTTTTTTTAAATGTTTATGAATAAATCTATTAAAATTCTTTAAATTTTTACAAATACTCTTCTTGGCCAATATAGATATAGAGTATAAATATTAAAAATTGATATTTCTGCCCATAAAATCAAAAGGAAAAGAGACATATCTTGCTTGTTTTTTAAAAAATCTTAAAATCTGATAGTGTTTATTAAAGCATACTGATAATACTAGCCTATAATGAACTATGTTTATGGATACCTACTTCAGCCTTTGTTTATCCCATAGATAAGACTTAATCCAAACTGTGGTTTTGTGGACATGTGTATATGTTTGTGTACATGAACGTATGTGTTTTTGCATGTGTATGTGTGTAGATATATGAAGGTACAGGTATTAAATATGTATATCTGCCTATATGCAAGTGCATGTGTGTTTATGCTAACATATATCTGTATACATTTATTACTGTATGTGGGCAAAAATGAAATGTGTACGTACGTTTGTGTGCATGTACTTCTGTGTGTGTTTCTGTGCATGAAAATACATATATGGGTATGTGTGTGCACACATGTCCATGGTAGGTAGTATTCTCAATGCCTAACACAATACCTGACGTATACAGACCATGCAAACAATTTTTTAAGTGAATGAAATGATGAATATGTTGTTTTCAACATTTACTTTATTTTGGTTTCAAATTGACATATTACCTGTGCAAATTTGAGATATGTCTAATAGCTTTTATTGAAATAATAATGTTTATCTAATTAAACCAAGAAATATGACTTTATTTGGAAGAATTCAAAAGTGTTTTAAAATCATATTTTTCTTGTCTATTACTTTGTATGATTTTAATCATATGTTACACTTAGCCTAATAGCCTGTGTTTTAAAATTAATATATTTTATGACCTCCACCCCACTTTATACTCAAGATATAAAAATTAAAACCTAGACCCAAATCTAAAGGTAATACTGACAAAAATATCACAGGTTTTAAAAGTTTTAGTTTTTGCCTACGACCAATGATAAACCTTACAATAAACCTTACAATAGTCATTCCTTCATTAAAATAGGCACAATAAATATTGGATACTAAAAAAAAAAATTGGATACTTTAAAAGATGTTTATTTCTTCACATGAATGAAAATCCTTGATTGTTATTCTTACATTTTCATGACAGTGTAAAAAAATTTTTTTTTTTTTTTTTGCGTTACGCGGGCCTCTCACTGTTGTGGCCTCTCCCGTTGCGGAGCGCAGGCTCAGCGGCCAAGGCTCACGGGGCCCAGCCGCTCCGCGGCATGTGGGATCTTCCCGGACCGGGGCACGAACCTGTGTCCCCTGCATCGGCAGGCGGACTCTTAACCACTGCGCCACCAGGGAAGCCCTAAAAAAAATTTTTTAAGACAATAATTTTTCCCCTTTTTTGTTTTGCTTTTCTAGTTTTCAACATTTTATAAAAAGAATGCTATCATTTATCTCAAATATTTAATTTACTTTCCATTGTACAATATTCTAAGAAGACCAAAAATCTTTTCTGTCATTGATATATCTTTCCTATTGAGTCCTTTTTTTTTTAACTTCATTAATTTTCCCCTGCTGTGTTTTGAATAATGTTAAAATAATCACAGCTATTTATGCTCTTTTCATTTGCTTAGGACAAAATATTCAATTATCACCAAAAAATGCCAGTAAATTATTCTAGATATTTAACAAAAAAAAATAAACATTAATTTTACTAACTATTGAAATTAAAATTTATCCAAAAAAGGGAAAAATCTTTCAAGTATATTTTATATTTTATAAATTGGACTCCACTAAAGTTCATAAAATTCCAGAGATTACTTTATTACATTTAGAAATTATCACATTAAAAATGTTTTTAAAGAAAGAATTGCCCAAAGCAGTTATGAAATGTGTTATTTTAAGCAATCTGAAAGATTTACAGACACATAGAGTCATTAGTCGCATTTTTCATATACTTGTTCAGTTTTATTTTGCCCTGCAGCTCAAGGTTTTCAATTATTTTGATGATGGGCTATCTGTATTTTGCTAATCATCTCTAGGTTAATGATATTTGGAACAAAACTAATGTTATTTATAATTTTGTCTAGCATACCCCAATATATATTATTTTTATAAATAGATGTTAGGTTCCTAGAGAGATTTTTCTTTTAAAACAGTATCAGTAACATTTATTCATCCATTTATTAACTTATCAAGTTCTATAATTACTAGATTGATGTTGAGCATACAAAATTAAATGAGAGGGCTTTTTCTTTAAAGCGGTGGTAGGGGAAATATATTCTATTCCAAGAGCATTCAATTGTCTAAGAAGGACATAAGTGAATGAGGGTATGTGGGAGAACAGCCTAGAAAGGTAGAAAAGGATCAGTTCTTAGAGAGACTTCAATGGTTCAGTGAGGTATTTCATTCTGTGGATAATAAGTAGGCATACCTTTTAGGTTTGGGGGCAGAGAAGTAACATGCTCACATCTAAATCCATTAGCAGGTTTTAAGGATGTGCTGAGACGGGAGATGAATTTTATTAATATTGCTAAAGTTCAGGTGACACACAATAAAAGTCATAACCAGACAAGATTAGTGGAGAATAATATGGAATTGAAACAGATGGAACTGTGAAGAATAAGAAATAAAACACAAAAGGCCTGGCCAGGATGAGATTAGAGTCAGAACATCAGAAGGTAGATTACCTCCAAAATTACTCTTGGCTTGCCTGAGAGGAACATAGAAACACACACAATGTGGAGTTCTGTAGATAGAACAGGTTTCAGGGGAAAGATGATTAATTTGATTATTCAACAATATAAATGTAATGAAACATCTATGGCACCTGTTACCTCTCTAATCTGGAGTCTAGGGTTTGTATAGTGGCTTAATCTAATGGATAGGTATTGAACATCTCCACAAGTCAGATATAGATAAAGAAATTGGGATCCATATAAATGTGGCTTACGACTTTTGGAGTTCAGGGTTTAAGGGTCATTATCTCAACTTCAATACTGTAAAGTGAAACTGCTGTTCAATAAAGTCTAAGTTTTTTGTTCATTAAGCATATTTGCTGTAAGCAATATATAGATGACAAACATTTGCTCCTTCCCTTTTAATCAAAACTCTGTCCTTCTGTCTGTCTGTCTCTCAATCATATATTTATCTGTCCATCCGTCCATCCACCTATCTATCCATACACCTATATATCACCCACAAATGCTCAAAGGTCCAGGAAAATGTTTCCAAATTATTACAAATCTGCCAGAGATAACACAAAACACTGTTTTCTTTTTTAATGGGAGACTAAAATACTTTTCATATTTAAAAATTTGGAAACGTGGTAGTAGATACTTATGTTAATATTTTAAGTAATATAATTCAAATAATTTATTCCAACCATTATAGACATAATACAGCAGGTTTATTATTGCTTAACCCATATCAGTATTTCAAAAATTATTTTTAAATATATGTGATATCTCAAATGCCCTGAAGAGTCTGAATAAAAATTCTTTTCCCCAAATCCAATTTTCTGTATCTAACAACTCAAGAGTTCAAGTTATAGTTATGATTCAAGTAAGCAGTAGAATGCAACACATTCACACAATACACTGATTAACTCAAAATTCCAAAGGAATTTTAACACATAAACTCCTTCAAAAATGCCCAAAGGAGTATTGATATACTGCAGTTGGAGACTGCAGTCTTCATAAACTTCATCTTCATACTCTAAAATCAATTGTCTTCTATTCCTTTATGCATCTATTGATTATACAGGAAAACGTTTTTATAAAAATCAATGTGTAAAAGACTTCTTTTATGGTCTTTTCTTTGTCTCTTCACAATGTTGTTTGATGTTTTATTGTGAATACTAAGTGCTCCTAATGATCAAAATGTACAAGTTGTTCCTAACATTTTATTAATGAGAGAAACATGACATCATCTTGGTGCCATGAGAAAAAGTTTCTATTTCATCTCTCACATGTAAATATACTGTTCAGGAATTTATTTACCTGTATTAGGATTTACATGTGAAAAATTCTATCTACCAGTTTCATTCAAACAATTATTTAATGAATCTGAATTAATAGTTATTAGCCACATTTAAGTCTCCCACTCCCCAATGTACTGTGTAAGACACTCAGTGAATAATGATTAATATAAAGCACTTTTAAAGAAGATAGTATATCATACCTCTCTGAGAAAATCTAGGTTGAACATGTAAAGTCCTTGGGGGGATTTTCTCTTTAAAAATATAGTACTACCCTCTACCATATATAGATTTAGACAATACGTTTGGATCAGCAACTAAATTCATATGAGAATATCCATCACACGAAAAGTGCCAATCACAAAGCATTATCTTTGCTAATTAAAAAAATTATTCAAACATATGGATTTTCAACTTTAACTCCAAACCCAATGTTCATGTATACACTTAAATCACATACACTTGGACATTTCCTTAGGTAGCTGCTTGATGTCAAATGTGTGTTTTTTCCATATTCACTTATTTGGTCAATTTTGCAATTTTAAAACTCCACCCAAAACTAACTTTGTCAAGTGAATCGTAAAAGAACTTCCACTGAAACTACATTGAGAAAAATGTTATTTAGTCTCTAAAATATTGCATTATCTCTAGAAGAGAGTTCAAGGAAAAGTGCAGAGAGCTCTTCTGATTAAACCTTAATTAATATGTCTTCATTTCCTCCCTACTCTCTTTTTCCTCTTGCTCTTCTCTCCCTGTTCTTTTGATTTCTCTAAGAAGTGAAAGTTCAATGCAAAATTGTTTGAGCTTTGGGAAAGAAAAATGTTCATTTGAAAGGATGTGACTGCGTTTGACCTCAATGTCTCTCAAACTTAAAGAAAGGAAAGTGGTAGATGGGCAAGGATGAAAGATTTCTGACCAGGAATACCATTGTTAGTGTAATATAAACCATGCGCTTGAAGGGATTTCATCACTTAAAGCCTCTAGATAATAAAATAATTGCTAAATGAGCCAAAATCTTGCATTACTTAGTCTAACATATATACTTATGTCTTTAAGATACCTGATATGTAAGATGGCTATATTTTATTACTAAAATGATTTGCACATTCTAACTCCAAAAGTAGAAGTCTTCTTTGCTTGTTTGTTTGGGCTTTTTTTTTTTTGTTTTGCAAAGTTTTTATTTCGTTTCTTTGAATTCTTTCGCATATTCATTCAATAAACCTTAATCACAAAGAGGAAAGCACAATTTTGAGCACCGGGAATATAAGCAGTGAAAACAATAGACAAAGTTGTTAGCAAAAACTGTCAAGCTTAGAAAGGGACAAAAGATATTACTGGTTTTCCTTCCAATGAAATGTTCACATTGACTAGTGGAGTCTCTGGGGATTATCTGATTCTACTGAAGTATGCATTTTTAATTGTCTTTGAAATACTGTATAAAAATTAAATTATAGAAATCTGATAATACAACTGATTTCTGTTCATGACAATGCAAATGAACATCAACCAGTAGTAGTAAATCTCTCTAAGTCAAATTTTCATTCCAACAGATTTTACTGATTCCCTTAATTAATCAGATAAATAATAAAATATTTGACACATGTTCAATTAATATTTGATGAGAGTCTTGATTTTACCATTTTGAAAATTTTATTTTAACAAGTTGCTTGTCTTTTGGCACTTATATTCTAGTTGATCTTCTACAAAGGCCTAAACTTAAAAAGAATGTATTCTTCCGTTTTCATTCATTATAGTAAGATGGCTTCTGTGGAAGCCAGGAAGTCCTCAGTCCTCATTTACGTCAGAAAAGAAAATGTAAATGGAGACTATTTTTCACATATTTGGGCTTCCAAAACAAATCTACCCATTTTGAAAGACCGGTAAGTAAGGGCATGCTGCTTCCTTGGTTTCCTGTGTCTCTTAACTTTTGCTTGGAGCGATAAGATTGTGCAATTTTTGGATAATGATTTTTGCTGGTTAACCTGAAATGAAAGTATACATATTGTTTGCAGAGTTGATGGTAAATACAGTTGAAGGCCCAGATGGAAAATACAGTTGAAGTGCAGTTTACAGGATGCAGCTGGTTAGTATATGCCTTCAGGAATAGTCAATAAAACTTAATAGATACTCATTTCTAGTACCTTACTCCCAGGGCCACAATCAGGTAGAAAATCAGCCCACTTGGAAGAGAGTGTTATATCATTTCATCACAAACCCTGAAAATATTAGGATCTGGTATTCAGTAGGGGTATCTGTGAATGATAAAATAAGAAGTAAAAATATGTGTAAGCTTGAGTAGTGTGATAGTTGAACATATTGGTATAAAATTTTTCTGAAAATGTCTGAAATTTTACCAAATCCTCTTGAATACTTTTTGTAAGTTTCTTACATTTTTATTATTTAATTAATTAGGTGATTAGGAATTCATATAAACTAACTTTAAAGATAATTTCATTCTGAACTGATCAGAGTATCAGTTTAGTAATATTAATTTTTCAAGGAAAATTTTATATTTAGCTCTGTTTAGATGATGAAAATATTGGCTGTTATAAATATATACTATTAAATTGTTTTTTCAATTTTATCAATAAGTTATGAATGTAGTTGGTATATTTTTACTTTTTCAAAACCCCATGAATTCTGATTCTAAAATTTGCTACTTAAAACTTTCAATTCACCCAAATGTGCTAATCATTTGGTAACATATTCAATAATTTAACCCTCTCTCCTTTTACTCTTAGCACAGAAAGAGCATTTTATTATCAAAACACATTGCAAACTGGAATATGACATATTTCACGAAGGCTAAATAAAGCAATTATTTAATGATTGCTATCACTACACTTCACTTGTAGGTAAAAGATTAGAACAGAAATAGCAGGCATGTTGAATTGTAATTTGGAAAGGACAAACTGGTATCAATACCACCAGCAGAATACAATTAGAGATTTCTAAGCTGCCTGCCCACTCCCTTTGCAGAGGGAAATTTATAACCTAAAATAATGATAACAACAAAAATAATCATAATACCAGTAGCTAAGATGATTGGTTGGCTTTCTAGTATGAGGAAAACAAAAAGGAAGGTAATTATATATTTAAAAATTTTCAACTGTATCAAGCCACAACATTATCTTCAGAAATGAATATAGATAGAAACCAAGTACAAAATAATTTGTCTTTGCCCCGTAGTAGATGTTTGTTTTCTCTGTCCATCTATTATTTCATCTTTATCTAGAAATAGCCTCGACTTTCAGTTTTCTGTTTTTAAAAGCTTTTTTTACTTAGTTTGAAAGAATTATAGTTTTACAGGAAGTTGCAAAGATAGAACAGAGAGGTCCAGTGTACTCTTCAACTAGTTTCCTCCAATTATGTACGTCTTACATAATTACAAGTGGTCCCGAACTCAAGATGGTTTGACTTAAGATTTTTCCACTTTATGATGGTGTGAAAGCAATACACATTCAGTAGAAACCATAGTAAGAATTTTGAATTTTGATCTTTTCCCAGGCTAGCAATAAGAGGTACATACTCTCTCTGATGCTGGGCAGCAACAGAGAGCTGCGGCTCAGTCAGGCACGCATTCACAAGGGTGAACAACCGGTACAATTACAACAATTCTGTTTCACTTTCGATGCAGTATTAAACACATTACATGAGATATTCAACACTATTATTAAAGACACTTTGTGTTAGATGATTTTGTCCAAGTGTAGGCTAATGTAAATGTTCTGAGCATGTTTAAGGTAGGCTAGGCTGAGCTATGATGTTTGATAGATAGGTTATGGTAAATGCATTTTTGATTTATGTTATTTTCAGTTTATGATGATTTTATCAGGACTTAACCCCATCATAAGTCAAGGAAGATCTATATAGTACAATATCCAAACCGGGGATTTGACGTTAGTGCAATAAGTATGAATAGTTCTATGTCTTTTTTATCATGTATGTAGGTTTGTATAACCACAGCTGCAATAAAGATATCAAACCACAAGGATTCCATAACCACAAGGATCTCCCTCTTGTTATCCCTTTACAGTCATACCCATCCTCCTGCCCAACGAACCATCATTAACCTTTAGAAACCACTAATCTATTTTCCGTCTATAATCTTATCATGCTGGGAGTGCTATTTAGATAGAATTATGTAACATGTACTCTTCTGAGACTGGAACTTTCCACTAAGCAAAATGTTATTGAGATTCCTCCAACCTGTTAAATGTATCAATGTGCATTCTTTTTATTGCTGAGTAGTATTGCATGATATGGATATGCCACAGTTTGTTTAGCCATTCTCCTATTAAGGGAAAATTATTTTGCTACCAGTTTTGAGCTATTAAAATAAGCTGCTGAGAGCACTCATGTACAGTTTTTTGTGATGATAAGATTCCATTTCCTTGGGTTAAGTGAGCAAGAATGCAACTGGCTGGTCATATGGTAAATGTACGTTTAGCTTTCAAGAAACTGCCAATATGTTTTCCAGATTTTCTGTAGCACTTTACATTCCCATCAGCAATGTATGAGAGATCCAGTTTCGTTGCATTCTAACCAGCATTTGGTATTAATATTAGTTTTTATTTTGCCTGTTCTGGAAGTGTGTAGCAATACCTCATCATGTGCTTCACTTGCATTTCCCTAATAGCTAGTGATATTGAAGTTCTTAGTATATGCTTATTTCCCATCTGTGTATTCTCTTCAGTGAAATATCTTTTTATAGCCTTTGCCCATTTATAATTGGATTATTTGCTTCTGTTGTGTTTTGAGAGTACTTGAAATATTCTAGATATGAGTCCTTTATCAGATATGTGGTTTACAAATAGTTTCTCCCAGTCTATAGTTTGTCTTTTCATCCTCTTAATATGGTCTTTCTCAGAACAAAAGATCTTCATTTTGATGAAGTCTAATTTATATTTTCCTTGCATAGATCCTTTTGGTGTCACATCTAAAAGTTCTTCACCAAGCCCTACGTCCCAAAGATTTTCAACACTGACATTTTGACACCATGAGTGTGGTTTGTTACAGTTTTATGGGGTCTAAGTTCAGACTCTCTACTTCACCTTTGCTGGAGGAGAGGGGCTTCAGTTTGTGTGTTTGTGTGTGTGTGTTTTCTGTGTCATGTGGCTGGTATACAGCACTTATGCTGAAGTTTTCTGTCCTGTTAGGCTGCCCCTTTAGTGATCCATTTGGCTAGAGACAGTAGGCTTTCCTACTCATTTTATATATCATGTCCAAAATCACATCTACTCTATCATCCCAGAAGCAGAAATCTTAGTTCATTTTGAATGATCCTGATTTTTACTCCATGGCGTTCCATGTCTGAGTCTGTCATAGGTAGGCACTATATCCTCTTGGACATGGTGATTAGTGCAGGTCTTTAAATGTAACCCAAGTATGGCCACTAGAGCTAATCAAGTGCACTGGATTTTGTGAAACTACTGGGAATGAAAACTCTCTTTTTAGGATGTTGTTAAGATGAAAATATTTCAGTCTGCAGCTATAGGTATTTTCTAACATGATGAAAGGCCATATCTGAGATTTAAATCAACACAGAAGAAAACAAAAGGTAACATATGGGGAAGGAATCCCTCTGCACTGATGCCACTGAGCCCCTAGACCTGGCAGGGTTCTGAATCTAGCTCTACTTTGGTAAGCCAGTATGTCTCATTTTTACTTTGAGCTAGTTTTTCAGTTTTTGTAATCAAAGAAGTCCTGAAAATATCAATTTTGCTCATCTTTCTATAGAAATCAATCATCCTACTTTCCTGTGAAATATCCCATGGTCCTTTCCCTATTAGTGTTTGATATGTCTTGGCTTAATCAAAGCTAAATCTAAAACCCTGGGTATATAGAAGAACCAGACAACCTTATTAAACATTTTAAAGATTCTTCCCCACTAAAAATACTTGGAAAAGATGCATATTTTTATCTACCTGAGATAAAGTCTCACAGAAATTACTGAGCTATTCCTAATAAAATCTATGAGATCATGACCTTATGTATAGGCAAAAATAGGCAGTATTTTCTTGGTATTTGTTAAAAACCAAAAATAATCATCCTGTCCTTCAATATTTTACTGACAATATAAATTCTTTTATATATATATATCTGGAAACAATTGGAAATACAATATCAATACCTCTACAGAAGAAAGTGCTTTCTGGCATAAAAAAATATGTATTTATACTTATATAATATTTATATTCAATATATACTAACCTATACCACCAGAAATCTACTCCATTTCATTATCTACCTTACTCAATTCCATTTCACTCTATTCCTTTTTTGTTGTTTATCTTTAAGGTTAATTCTCTCCCTACAAATTACCTTGTTTACTCTCTAAGGAGTTGAGTCTGTTTTAGGAGATCATAGGCTTATGTGTAAAAATTAACATGAAACATTTGTGGAGCTAGAAACTGAATATTTGAAGAGGAAAAAGGAGTTCTTGGAGGTCAGACTAAAGAGCTAAGGGGAGAAGATGATAATCCTAAAACAACCTTCATCTTTGACTGGTCTTGTATCAAACTAACTTTCAGCAGGAATTTTTGATGAAAGTGAGAACATATATTAAAGGATCACAAATATGAAAGTCACATCATGGCTGATATAATTTTGTATCCTCAAGCCTGTTATCAAAAATGACAGAGTAGACGGTCAATACACAGTTATCAACTGGATAACAGACTCAATGAATGAGTGAGGAGCTTCAAGAAATCTGAGTTGATTAGGTTGTACTTTGGAGTTTCTGTACTCATTTTTTCTTTTTTCTACCATGGCTTGTTTGAGTTTTTCAAGTTTTTTTGTTTGTTTTGTTTTGTGTTGTTTTTGTGGCACCGTGCAGCATGCAGGATCTTAGTTCCCTGACCAGGGATGGAACCTGTGCCCCCTGCAGTGCAAGAGCGGAGTCTTAACCACTGGACCACCAGGGAAGTCCAAGTTTTTATTCTTGGTTATCTGCATATCATTTGGTTAAACCTGACTTCTTTGTCTAAACTGAAACATGAATGGCAACACCCCTATCAGAAAGCTTTTGTAGAGTAATAACCTCTCAATTCAGGCCAACGTGGCTTGGACCTATTTCAAAGACTCCCTGGCTATGTCCACAGCCTCTGAAATCTACTTTCCACTTTTTCTTAGCTGACTTTTAATAACTGCCACTTTGCTCCTGCTGGTGGCTTACAGGCAGTGAGAGCTGCTACTTAGGTCAGTGTTCTTAAGAGTTTGTTAATAGAATAACTGTCTGACAAAGACAGTTAACTCAAGCACAGTTTGGAGCACATGTGAGGAGAAATGGCAGATTAGAAAAAGATAGAAGCACAAAATATGTCCAATCCATTACCTACTACAACCTTTTCTCTTTTAATTGCAATCAATCACCCACCTGGCAGGAAGTTTATTGGCAAGGTCTAAGCAAGATACAAAATATTTTTGGATTAGTTTGTGGAAATTTTTTATTATATCAATGAACTGTTTCTATTCTGTGTAGTAAGTTTTCAGATTCGTTTTGAGTTAATATGTGTGAAGAAGTCATTTGAACCATAAATGCAGGTGCAAATAAAAGGAAACAGATGATATTATTCCCTATGTACAACTTAACTGCATGTCTTTCTATTCTTTTTTTTAATTTCCAGATTTGCTAGAACAATGTTTTCTTTCAATTTTTATTGTTTAAATTCATTTAAAAACACAGTAATACAAAAATGTATTTCCCCTATAACAATATAAACTATAAGAATTAAGTTTAAAGTCACTTTATTATGATCCTTAATCTGGGTTCTCATCTACTTGTCTCCCGTCACTAACCATGTTAATCATCTTGGTAATTATCTTTCTAGACATTTGTCAATATATATTGAACATTCAATTTATTTTCCTTGCTATGAGAGTTATCTGAACTGGTTCTTCAACTGAGGTTTTCTTACCTAGTTTAAACATCTTGACCATAACAAAGTTATAGATTAGATGAGAATGAGCAAATTGGACCTTAACTCAGTAGTATAACTACACTCTAAAAACAAGGAGATTTCAGTGCCTACGCTACAAAGTAAAAATAAATGTAATAATAATTGCAAAGTAATATATATCAAAGCAAAAACATTATAAAGTCAATTATGTTTTAATGCAAATATAATATTCAGAAATGAATTTAATGCATAGTATAATCATTATAAAGTTTAAAATGAGCCCCTAGACATCTGTCTGGTGCATAGTAGGTTCTTAATGTCTTATTGTTTTTCTTAATGAGTTATTAACTGCATCTTTTAGAGTGCAAAAATGGAGTATGTGTAAAATAAAGATTTATACATCACAGTAAATCATTGTATCATTATTAACAAACATACAGAAAGTCATGTTTTAAAAAAAAAGTGCTAACATTCATAGAAATTAGGGCATTTAGATTAAAGTTATCTACCAAAGACGTCTGAGGGGAAAAAGTGATATAACATCGTTTGTAAGTAATCCCACTGTGCTGGTGTATGTTTTGCAGCTTCGTTGGAGTCATCTAAATTTCTTGGGCAAATAAATATTTAAAACACTAAATATGCTTTTAGCAACATCTAAATATTCTCTGTAAAATAGACACTACCCACAGGATTAAAAACTCATCCTCCAGTTCAAGTTGTTTTTGTTGTTTGTTTTCCAATCTGTATAACTTAAATGCTCTCTTTCACTAAGGCTATGGCACCTGGGGTTTGCTGCGCATACAAATTTTGAAAGAATGTATTATTTATTATTTGCTCAACATATATTAATGGCTATATTTTGTGCATGAAAGTTCGGTAAATAAAGTTTTTTAAATCTCCCTTTTGTGCCCCTCCCCTGCTGAGTTCCTGAGCCCTATACGCCAACTTTCAGCCCAGATTGAATCTTTACAGCTGAGTTTCAACTCATGAAAAATACTTTGCAAGGGAAATGCTGATACGGCTTTAATTATAGTGACGTTAACTGCTCCATTATAATTAGAGATCTGCTGACCCTCTTAACTGGTTTTTGCTTTCAGAACATCATGAGACAGACTCCTTTTGCCAGCCATTCATCAGCTTCCTTTAAATTCAGTAACAATTTAGTGGTAAATGCGTTCCTTAATATAGTTTCTTTGGCTGCTAAGAAGTTGGATGTTCCTCTCAGATCCTGAATTCTGGGTGCCAAGGGCTTAAAGGAAACTGAGCAGATAATTTAAGCCACTTCATTGTTCTTTAGTCAGAAATTTTCCTCAGTCATTCATCCTCGTATTCTTTCCCACATTTAAAGCTATTTGGGAAAGAGATTTCCTCTTTCCTCAACCCACCTTATCCCCAGCTCTTAACATTTACTCCGAAAACAGTCTACTTGTATTTATTCTCACTTGAAGAAATGCAAATAGAAAACAGCTGGTCAGCTTTCTTCCGGAAACCCACTCATTAGGACAGCGATTCTGGCAATCCTTAAGTCCACTCTCTTGCCATCTCCTAATCCTTAACTCATTTACACTGCCTGGGTTTAAAAACCTTAAATTATTTATATTCCTTTTTCCCACAAATAGTAGTCTAAAGCAACTGAGATACATTGGGCCTCTCTCAAATAGCGATTTTTCTGGGCAGATAAAAAAACAAGGTTCCTATTCAAATCTGTACTAAGAATCTGATTAAAATTATCAGAAAACAACTCACTTTGAAATCAAAGTTAGTAAATCCACATATATTGCAGCAGATCCCAACCTTTAGCATGCACCTGAATACTTACTAAAAATTCTGATTCAGTAAAGCCTGCAGAAGCCAGGATCAAGTCTGTGCGGCAAGCACTACCCTCCTTTCCCCAACGGCTAGATTCTCGTGCAGGTGGCACATGGCAACACATAGAAAAGCACTGTTACAGCAGTTAGATTAGTCAATTGCAGTTATAAGCAAACCAACAAAACCTTTAAAAAGTGCTGTGGATAGAGAGAGATTTGAGAATTATCCCTGTCCAAATAAGAGTGTTCCTTAAAATTTATATGCTCAACTGTATTAAGGTTTATATAATGTACAATCAAGATCCTTGGTTGCAAATACCAGAAACTGGCTCTGGTTAAGTATTGAGAGAAAAGGCATTTGTTATAGAGCTAGTGGGTAGCACACTGAATTATGGAAAAACTGGAGAATCCGGCTTAGGAAATACATAGAAATAAAGGTATGAAAAGGAAAGCCAAGAGCCAACATAGAATCAGTTGAGGATGATGTTGCTAGAGCTGCTGCCATTAACAGCTTTGGCTGATAAGCTGCATTCTTCTTATCCCCCGACCCCCACCCCACCACTCACTAGAAAATTTTCTTTCTGTTCTTGTATGTTTTATTCACTCCTTGGAGTTTCAAAATTCAGGAGGAACAATCCAGTTAGCTGGATTAGAAAATTAAACAGGAAGAGATACAGATATATGTATATACATATATATCATTTGTTAAGTGTGTTTTCAAATCATATGTACACTTTTTGCGTTGTTTTTATTTTACTGTGGAGTTTAGGATATCTACGTATTCTGGATATGAGTTTTTTGATGATCAGAAGATTTTAATTTTAATCAAGTCCAAGTTATCATAATTATTGTTTTCTAGTTAGTGTTTTCTGTGACCTGTCTTAGAAATCTTTTTTACTTTTACTTTCTTCTGGAATCTTTATAGTATTAGCATTTATATTTATGTAAATGATTCATTTCAAATTAAATGTTGTATGTATATAAATCAGGGACTGAGGTCTTTTTTCCTCCAAATAAATATCCAGTTGTTTTAGCACTATGTGTTAAAAATATTTTGTTTTTTTCCATTGAAATATTTTTGACCTCTTGTTTGAAATGAATTAACCATATATGTGTTTATCTGTTTCTGGAATTTCTGTTGTGCTTCAGTGATCCATTTTATTTTCTTTAAACAGTGCCAAATTGTCTTAATTATAATAACTTCAGTGGTGTTAAAGTCATATAATGTAAGTTTTACATTCCTCTTTTATTTTATTCTTCAATTTTGTTTTGGCTATACAATGTCTCTTGTAAAAATGCACGTTAGAAAATAAATATGAATTTTAGAACAATTTGTCAATTTTCATTTTTAGAAGCTATTTGGGTTATGACTGAGAATGTGTTGAATTTATAGGTCAAGTTGGGAAGAAACTGATCTATAAATATCTTTTTAAATTTTTTTTAAAATTAAAAAAAATTTTTTTTTACATCTTTATTGGAGTATAATTACTTTACAATGTTGTGTTCATTTCTGTTGTATAACAAAGTGAATCAGCTGTATGTACACGTATATCCCCATATCCCCTCTTCCTTGTGTCTCTTTCCCACCCTCCCTATCCCAGCCCTCTAGGTGGTCACAAAGCACCAAGCTGATCTCCCTGTGCTATGCAGCTGCTTCCTAATAGCTATCTATTTTACATTTGATAGTGTGTATATCTCAATGCTACTCTCTCACTTCATCCCAGCTTACCCTTTCCCCTCCCCGTGTCTTCAAGTCCATTGTCTATGTCTGCATCTTTATTCCTGTCCTGCCCCTCGGTTCATCAGAACCATGTTTGTTTGTTTTTTTTAGATCCCATATATATGTGTTAGCATACGGTATTTGTTTTTCTCTTTCTGACTTACTTCACTCTGTATGACAGTCTCTAGGTCCATCCACCTCCCTATAAGTAACTCAATTTCATTTCTTTTTATGGCTCAGTAATATTCCATTGTATATATGTACCACATCTTCTTTATCCATTCATCTGCTGATGGACACTTAGGTTGCTTCCATATCCTGGCTATTGTAAATAGTGCTGCAGTGAACATTGGGGTGCATGTGTCTTTTTAAATTATAGTTTTCTCAGGGTATATGCCCAGTAGTGGGATTGCTGGGTTGTATGGTAGTTCTATTTTTAGTTTTTTAAGGAACCTCCATACTGTTCTCCATAGTGGCTGTATCAATTTACATTCCCACCAACAGTGCAAGAAGCAGTATCTTAACAATATTTTGTCTTTGATTCTTTAAGTATATCTTTCACATTTATTGAAATCTTTTTTATTTTCTTAAAATTGTTCCCAAGAATTTTAAAATATTTTTTCTATTTTATTTCCTATTTGTTTTCTGCTAATATGTCATCTATGTTTGTATATTGATCCTTAAACCTTACTTAGTTCACTTTTTAGTCATAGTAATAGCTTTGTAGAGTCTTTAGAAATTTCTATGTAGACAATCATCTGCAAATAAAAAGTTATACTTCCTTTTATAATCTGTTTACTAACTTCAACATCTGGGTAGTATGTGGGTCACTCTCTATTAATTTTTAAAAATATTTTTATTTATTTTGGTTACAGCAGGTGGGGTCCTTTGTTGAGGCATGCATGTGGGATCTAGTTCCCTGACCAGGGATCAAACCCAGGTCCCCTGCATCGTGAGCATGAAGTGCAAACCACTGCACCACCAGGAAAATCCCTATTAATTATTTTTCCTCTTGACTACACATCACATATTTCCTTTTTCTTCATAGGTCTAGGAGCTCCTCATTGGACACTTTAAATAATATATTGTAGAGACTCTGGCATATATTAGGTACCTTTGAAGAATTGCTTTTTGTGTTTGTTTGTTTTGTTTTTCTTAGGTAACTAAGTTGGTTGGAGTCTCAAATGTCATTAACCCTGCTATGGGAATCAGCTAAAGTCTTTGCTAATTAGTTTAGCCCTCTAGATGTTTTGTTTGTTTTGGGTTTTTTTTTTTTTTTTTTTGCCCACCAGTACTATTGGACTTTCCTCACACATGTGCAGTTCCAGTGTTAACCAAGGGTTAGGGGAGACCTTAAATATACATTTCGAGCCCCCCACCACCACTCCTCCAACCTAACCAAGACCATTTCTCTCCTTGATTTTCTCCCTCACTTTCCTGCTATTCTGGCAAAACCAAATTCTATCTGCCTATTCTTCAGGTCAGTATGATGATCTTTAGTAAGCTTTCTGCTTGAATTTAACCAACCTTACATAAGACTAAGGTAAATCTTATCCAATATAGTTCCTTTCTTTTAATAATATAATCTCATCCCATTTCTACCTATTTTCAGTCACTGCCATCAAATAATTGCTTATATATATTTTGTTTCTAATTTTTGATTATCTGTGGGTGGGCTGATCCAACTACTCTGATCTTACTGAAATCAGAATTCCTTTTTCTGTATTTTTATATTAGTCTTTTCCCTTAATTAATAATACTTTCCTCAGATGTTTAATATTCTTCATTTATTCTTTCATATTTGTAGTGGATTGGAATCTGGCCCCCAAAAGATATGTCCACCTATAACACATGAGTATAGCCTTATTTGGATGAAAGGTCTTTGCAGATGTAATTCAGTTAAGGATTTCAAGGTCCTAGATCATCCAGGTGAGCTCTAAATACAATGACTGGTGTTCTATAAGAGAAATGAGAGGGGAATTTGAGACACATAGAAGAAGAGTAGCTCATGTGAAGATGGAGGCAGATATTTAAGTTATGCAGTCCCAAGTTGAGGAACACATGCAGCCATCAGAAGCCAGAAGAGTCAAAGAAAGACTCTCTTTAGAGCCCTTGGAGGGAACACAGTCCCACGGATACTTTGATTTCAGATTTCTGGCCTCCAGAACTCTGAGAAGAAAAATTTCTACTGCTTTAAGCCACCCAGTTCGTGGTAATTTGTTGAGGCATTTCTAGGAAACTATTAGTCAGTTTGGGCTTCCATAACAAAGTACCATAGACTGGGTGGCTTATAAACAACAGAAATTTATTTCTCACAGTTCTGGAGGCTACAAGTCCAAGGTCAGTGTGACAGCATGATTGGCTTCTGGTGAGCGCCCTTTTTCATGTTGCAAACTTCTCATTGTATCCACATTGTTGAAAGAGGATGAAAGAGCTCTCTGGGGTTCTTTTTATAGGGCACTGATTCCATTCATGAGAGCTTCAGTCTCATGACCTAGTCACCACCCAAAGGCCTTACCTCCCAATAGTATCATTTTGGGGGGTAGGATTTCAACATATGAATTTGGGGGGACATAAAATACTCAGTAAGTTGTAGAAACTAACACAATATTTAAGAATGAGTCATGGAAGACTAACTATTAGCAATGTGTAAAAACTTGTAGACTTTGGCTGGGGAGTGTTGGTGCAGGTTGAGTCATTCTGTGACATTCAATTGCCAGAAAGAGAAAACGCTTTTTCCATGACCTGCACCAACTATTCAAACTCTTCTAAGATTTTTAGTCTAAATTATCTAGACCAGAATCCTCAAATATTTGTCCTGAAGGTAAATGACTATCTCTGAGAATCAGCCCACAAGAGTATAAAATATGAATGATGATGATTATTATTAGTGGCTTTTGTTTTCTGTTTTTGGTATATTTCTAAGTAATTTTCTCATATTAGTACACCTCTCTAAATAACTAAGGATATGTATAATTACCTAGAATTCAAGATTTGTAACAGTTACTTTTCCTTTCTTTTTCTTTTCTTTCCTTCTTTTGTTTGTTTCTTTATTCTCATTTTAAGGTAACTTGGGAAGGAACAGATTCAACTAAGGCTATTCTCATGTAAGGGGAAGATACTGGTAGATATTTAAGTATATATTCAACAAACCTTGCCCCATTTTATGCATCAGACAACTGGGATCTAGATGTTTTAATTAACTTGCTCAAACATACATAACCAGTAAATGGCAATTCCAGAATTCTAGTCCAGGTCTGATTCCACCCTTCTTAAAATTTCTCTGCCTCACATTCTTTCAGCAATCATTTATTGAGTACCAAACATGTGCTAGTTAATAAATAAGAATACCTAATATTTTTCCACTTATCATGAAAAGTAAGAGGATGTATAATATGGTGTTTCTCCCTTCAAGGTATCCATAGTTATGGCATATAAGAATGTTAGAAAATGTCCAATTTCTATAGAAATTAAAAGTAATTTATATTGTCATAATTTATAAATAATAATATAATAATTAATTTATATATGTCATAATTTAATATCCTGGAATGTTTTATATGAATGGTAATAATATCTCAGAAAAAAAGAACTGTAAAATAATACTCTAAAATATGTGTCATTTGTTGGCAGGAACAAAAAAGATTTTCTCCATGTATTGTACCTCTAGCTTTGTGCTCTAATAACCAGACAAAGCCACTCAGTACTTCTGACAGCCTGAGTCTATCTGCACTTTATCTGAATTTATTACTCACCATTTGTTATACCGCTAATAAAAACAGTATAAGATACTATCTTGTCACATTAAATCTGCAACAGAAATCTTGTTATATCTCAAGAAATGATTTAATATTTTAGTATCTAAAATACTGGTGTAGAATGAGGTCTACCACCATTTCTGTGAGCTGCTAACTAAACACTGACTGGGCTAAAAGTTGCAACATTAACTGCATGGGAAAAGCTTTTCAACTTCTTATTGCACAAAAGGGCACTTTGTGCTTAGGTGCCTTGTGACTAAATCAGTACAGCACAGCCACACACACAGCACAGCACAGCACACAATATTTCCAAGTCATAAAGTAATGCTTCTAGCTATCCATAGCACTGTAACTTTTTTGAAAAGTTGTTAATGTAAAGAACAACCTTTAAAAGTAAAAAAAATCCTCGAATGAAAATAAAGAAGAAATATCCTTGATCATTTCTTTAAAGTAGCTACATAAAAATGGCAATACTACAGTAAGCTAGCTTGGAGAGAAAATAAAGCTGTTATATTTGTATTAAGCCATTAAATGATCACTTTTTGTTCCTTAGAATTTCTGTAGTTGAGACCAAATGTTGTCAGGTTTTATCTAGAACTAGCCCAGGGTATTTTTTTGTGTATATTGTTATCAATATATCAAATTATATTAAGATATTACACCAGATTTGGTAGTCCTATTTAGAATATATGGAATCAAGGTTTAAAGTGAATGACATGCACAATTTAACTGTTTTTTTATTCCATCTTTATTATAGACTTTCTTGATGGCAGAAAAGAAGCATTTGTTGTAGAATATTCATGCATTCTGTAATATATCACATGAGAAAAACAAGCTTCCCTCATCTCTTTCCATCTTAAGTTAAATATATATGCATATTTTAGCTGCAATTATTCCAAAATGTAGAAAACTTCCAGAAATAAAAAATTTCTTGTGATTTTTAGAAAACATCTTGAAAATGCTCATTTTATCAGGGAGAGAAAAACAATTCCAGGAAAACTATTCAATGTTCAGTTCCATAAATGCTTACCCTATGACTTATCCACGTACTGATTTTTTTCCAAATATTTCATTTTTTATATTAATTTTCTGCTCACACCTTAAGTCTCTTATGTAATTTATTTAAAAATTAGAAAAGTACAAAGAAATGTACTGTGTAAAGTATTACCACTCACAGTTTTAATCCTCAAGCAAAGATGGTGACAATATTAGAGATAGTGATAATTATTTTTTAGAAAAAAACAATGAGAAAGGAAGGAGGAAAAAAGGGAGGAAGAGAAGAAAGGAAAGGAGTTAATATCTAGAATTTCTGATGAGAGTAGTAGACATAACTGATAAATAGCTTAAATTTAACTGGGGGACTATCATATACCTATGCCTCTGCTACAAGGGGAAAAGAAAAATCTATCCACACTATTTCTTCCAAGACTGGTTACCTCATCTAGAAGACTCTGATTATTCTTAACATTAGTTGCCTGGAACAGAGGACAGAATGAGCTGAGCAGGTAAGTTATTAGTATGAGACAGCGTGGCCTTTCAGGTTCTGTTGTAGTGCAGTTTAAAAGAATTTGCTTCTAAACCCTTGAGTGTATATGTATGTGCATGTGTGTGCATGCGTGTGCAATTTATGTGCTTCCATTTCATATGACCTACTCTGTGTCAAGAAGGGAACATGAGAGTAAAATCTGGCACATCTGGATCACTACAGAAATAGAATTTTATATATGTACAAAGGGTACATTAATAAATTCACACTGTTAAAGCTTACAATCAGTTTTTGCAAAGAAGAAAAGTGTCAGTGTAAGCTGTGACAAGACTTTTCTAGACTCAGAGAGTCATTGACTTTGTCCCTAAATGCAGGGAAGGCATGATTACTCTTCCTCCATCACCATCATCACCCCACATCCTGAGAGGAATGATTATCTTTTACTCTAAATCTTCTTGGTGTTTTCCTTACAAGACCAAACCAAGTTTCTTCACAAAAGTTTATAGAAAGTACACAGAGGAGGATTAGATGTAACTTACAAAGGTCACTAGCTAATTAACTAGATCCCCACCCCCCAATCACCTGCAAACTGGCAACCTTCTATGTCCATAGTATTTTAATTCTCAAATTTGGTTTTGACTCAAAGTAATAAAAGCCTTTCTCCAAGATTGCAGATTATGCCTCAATCAGTCAACCAAGTTTTATACTCATATACATTTTTGTGTATTTGAGTTTCTCACATTGTATTACTGAGATACCCAAAAATGGAGTACAAAAGCCATTTTGAACCTCTGCTCAGGCTTGTTTCTGACCCCTGAAGTCTTGAGTACTTTACACTGCCTTCTGCATAGCCACTCTTCCTTGGCAATCTGCTTTAACAGAGCTTACACTTGCACTTTAGGCACCTAACTTCACAAAGACCAAGCTTTTCCCAGCTCCCCACTTCAGCAAATTCTTGAAAATGGGAAATCCTTTGTTTCTAAAGATCTTTCAAAAGGACCTGGGAGAAAGAGCACGGGCTTTGAAGGCAGACAATTGTGGGAACAATTTTAAGTCCTGCCACTTATTAGTTTAGGGATTTTGAGGAGGACATTTGACATCTGTGGGTCTCAAATTCCTTATTTGTAAAATAATAATCATAAAATAATAATGATAGCTTTCCTTATTGTTCCAGATTATTGTGAGGGTTTATGAAATATTGTAGGTGACCAGGTCAAATACTGTGTCACATCATCCTCTGATGGATATAGTGCCCAAATTAGACCATATAGTTCCTATTTTGCTGAACTGATGGTCGGTGTCCACCATCTACTCTAACTGCAAGCAACAGACCAATCACTAATTTCTACTTCATATCGAGGCCACTGCCATTGGCTTCTGAGTGATGAGCAGCAGTTCCTACATCAAAATGTCTCACATAGCAAATGGGGCAACTCAGTACCTCAATTCCCAATTAACCTAGCAACAAAATCCATGAATTAAACAAGAAAACCTTGGATGGCCCACCAAACTGAAGGACAGCAAAGACTTTTCCTTATTTAGAACAGCCTACTTTAATTCTCAGAAGACTCCCTTAAAATCAAGCAAAAGTTTGCTAGCATCACCTTAGATCTTATGGTGTGATTCCTCTGAATTCAGTCAGCAATTTATAATTCTTTTCTCTTATTAAACCCTGTATTTTCCCTCTGGATCAAAGAGATGTTCCCTGATAGTAACAAGAGTAAATATTGCAGTAAAATGATTTCCATCAGCCAAAATATCAGTCTTCATGCTTATCTTTATACCAAAACACTTTGAAATAAAAGGTTAAATGGTGCAACTCTAATATTTTTAATTTGTTCAATCTTCATTTTTTCTAGAGCAAGAGTTCTTAGCATGTGGTGGAAAAAATCCTTTGGGGGCCCTGGGAACTTATGGTCAGTCCATTACATCCTCCCTTTTCTGACTACATATCTGTCTGAGGATGAATTTTCTTCAAATACTCCTACTAAAGCAACACATCACACCAGGTTGAATGCAGAAGCAGATATCTTCTGCTGTCTTCTAATAAACTAGATATTAAAGAAATTGCCAAAGTTTAAAATAATGCCACTCCTCTTGCTAATATTTGGCTTTGAAACATAGAGGGATTTTTTAAAATGTAAAAGCACATTATTTATATTAACAGGTAATAGGTTTATAATTGCTATTATAAATAAAAATAAGTATTTTTTAAAATTTCTGATTTAATCTCTAATTTGATAAACATCTACATAAGAGCTCCCAAATTCAAACAGTCTGATGCCTACATTCAATCTTTTTTGTATTTCTCCTGCCAAGGCTCACATCTTATTTAGGCAATTATAATCATAGTAGTAGCAACACTATATAGGAGTACAGAAATTTGGACTTTTCAAACAATTTTATTTGCATTATCTTATTAACCCCCCCCCCACCAGTCTATCAGGTGAACAAAGTTACCACTTGCCATTATTTTGACGAAGAAAGGGTAAAATTTATACAAAATGACTAGTCTGTCAATCGGTAGGTAGTGAAACCAAGCAGAACCCTGTGGGGCTCCTGGGTAAAAAAGCCTTTTTTGTGTCCCTGGTTTCTTGTTTGTAGGGAATAGGCTTCAGCCTCCATGACCTTCCTTGTGTTCCAAAGGGCAGGTTCAAGGAGTTGCTACTCAGGCAAGGGAGGGGATGCAGAGATTAGGGAGGAACAGTCAAGAAATAATAGTGCAGCCTTGGGACAGGATTCTGGTCCTGACTCAAGAAATACATATAACAATATCTTTGAGCTCTTTTGCAGAACTAAAACCCCCAACACATGGAAGATGTTAACTACTTGATAAAGCATTTTTCATTCCAGAGAAAAGGTCACAGTTTGATAACCTCGAGAACCACAGAAGCTTATCAGGAGACTACCTGAAGCCAGATTACAGGAATGCAGGTCCTGCACACACCCTGATCCTTATCAGCAACCCTGCCCATGAACCATTGCTATAAAACTCCTCACCAGATCCTCCTCTCCCCCGGACCCACTGCTGGGTTGGGACACACAGTTTTGAGGGCATTAGCCCACTATATAGTCCTTTGCCTGGCAAAGCAATAAAGCTATTCTTTTCTACTTCACCCAAAACGCTGTCTCTGATATTCGATTCGGCATCAGTGCACAGAGGCCAAATTTTCGGCATCAGTAGCAGTGTTGAAACGAAAGCTAAAATATACTGACCTTTAAACTATAAAGCCTCTAATTAAGTTTAAAACTCAATCAGAAGTCAAACCACACAATTGTTCCTCATTCCAGTCACAAGATTACAGTTACATTTGCATCAACAAAAGCTAATCCCTGAGGAAAAATCTTCTTTCACATTCTTAGGGTAAGAAATGTTTACTAGGGGCTTCTCTGGTGGCGCAGTGGTTGGGAGTCTGCCTGCCAATGCAGGGGACATGGGTTCAAGCCCTAGTCCGGGAAGATTCCACATGCCGTGGAGCAACTATGCCCATGTGCCACAACTACTGAGCCTGCGCTCTAGAGCCCGCGAGCCACAACTACTGAGCCCATGAGCCACAACTACTGAAGCCCGTGCTCCGCAACAAGAGAAGCCACCACTCACCGCAAATAGAGAAAGCCTGTGTGCAGCAACAGAAACCCAATGCCGCCAAAAATAAATAAATTTATAAAAAAAAAAAAGAAATGTTTACTAAACAAACAAAACAAAATACAGTTCTAGGAAGATTGAAATAACCCAACGCTTTAGGCAATAACTCTTCATGTGCTTTGCCATAAATATTATAGTACAATTTATTTATATTTGTGGAAAGTTTACTAACCTCCACCCTTGTATTTCCATATTGTATCTTAGTTCTAGGCATAGCAAAAAAAATTTTTTTGACTTTATTTTACTTTATTGAATTAACTAATTAAATTTTTTTCCTTTTCTTTTTTTAATTTTTAGTTTAATTTTTATTTTATTTGGGAATATAGTTGATTTACAATGTTGTGTTAGTTTCAGGTGTACAGAGAAGTGATTCACTTATACATATATCCATTCTTTTTCAGATTCTTTTCCCATATAGGTTAATACAGAATACTGAGTAGAGTTCCCTGTGCTATATAGTCCTTGTTGGTTACCTATTTTGTATATAGTAGTGTTTGTATGTTAATCCCTATAGACTATCATACTAAGTGAAGTAAGTCAGACAGAGAAAGACATATATCATATTATATCACTTATATGTGGAATCGGAAAAAAATCATACAAATGAACTTATTTATAGAACAGAACCGGACTCACAGACTTTGAAAACAAACTATGGTTACCAAAGGGGAAAGATGGGGAGGAGGGAAAAATTAGGCACAGCAAATTGTAACTGCCACATACTTCTATTGCTTAAACTGATTTTTTAATCTTGATATTCATGATAATCTATTACTCAGTTTTAGCATCCCACAAAAGTCTAAAAATCTTGAGCAATAATTCAGAGAGTGACCTCACTTTCCACCTCTTGGTGGTTTAAATACCTAATTATATAAGATAACTTCTAGAGCAGATAGCTCTTCCATTTTTTGAGCAAATTTAATTTATTTACCAGTAACATAGTTTCCCTGAAGATCTACTATTCCTGGGAGGTAAAGGCATAATATGATTTTGCTGCTCCATAATATAATGATAAATTATCTACTTTGGGCATTTGTTTATATTAGCTTTTCCCAAAGAGCTTTTATATTTTAAATGTTAATATTACTTCTTACTTCATATATATGTATATATATGCATTCATATTTATATATACATATGTATGTGTATATAAAATGCTTTACAAGTGTGGGATGTTTTACAAACATACTGCCACCATCTCATGAAACTATTGTTTCAAGGAATACACTCTGGGAGACCATGGGTTACATACTGTCATTCTGAATTTTGATCTAGGTATTAAAGATAGATTTTGGTACATTTTTCTTAGACCATTCAATAACTAGAACTTTCCAGTATTAACAAATACAGGGAGGCTTTTTAATCCAGAGAATCATACTGCCCTACTGTGTTTTCTTATTGATTTGTTTTTGGTTTCATTACCATTTTCTGACTTATTAAAGCCAGGAGTGAGTCCTCTCAAAAATCTTTTTTGTTTTGTTTATCAAGTATTAGAAAAACTAAACAGAAATTTTGGTCATATTTCTCAAGACAAACCACAATAGGTTAAAACAACTGAGAGCAATAACTGAGTAGAATATGTTCAGACTGTTCTCCTGACTCTGTATTATTATCCTTATTTTGTTCTATTTTCCCATGCAATGTCCAACCCAAGAGTCAGTCCCTGTGGATTCCCAGAACATTTCCCTGAACAGTCCACTTCTCTCAACTCCAATGCCACAAGGCTAGTGAATTCCACCATCATCTCTGCCTATTGCAATAATCTACTTCCTTGCTTACAGTTGTGGTGTTACAACAATTTTTCCAAAGATTATCACTCACTGCTTAAAATACTTTGACTTAAAAAATTCCTTAATCTGACTTAAAATGTTTTTTCTGATCCCACTTTGTTTTCTTCTCAACTTCCACATCTTTCCCATCATCCACTTTTCCAACCGCACTGGAATTTCTATTCTTTCAAGCTAATTTTTGCTTGAAGGAATCTTTGTACTAGCTTCTCATTCTGCATGATATGCTTTCTTCACTGACTTCCGTTTATTGTGCCATTCAAATTTCAACTAAATGTTACCTTTACTGATCACCCAATGTACAATGGCCACATAATATATTTGCATGGAATTTACCATTACTTGATATTATTTGTGCTTTTTGAAAAAAAATTTCTCTCTTTCCACTAAAATATAAACCCAATAAATGCTATCCTATCTTTGACATTTACACTAGTGTCTGATATATAGTGGTCCATAAGTATTTACACAATCAATGTTGAGTGAATAATTAACAAACCAAATAGCTAAAAATCAATTAGCTTGAATATGTAGAAGATAATTTTTTTTTAACAGGTTTGCTCTAATTCAAGACATTTTTCAGTATTCAGGCTGATGAAAGGTGTTTCATCTTAGAATTTTAAAGTTTTTCCTAGGACTAAGCTTTGCTTTAAGGAGAAGTTTTCTATTACAGTGCAATTTTCACTGCACTACAATTTTCAACAATTATCACAAGAGCCTCATCGAGCTGAGCAATATAAAATGCTTTAACTTATAGCCACAGAAAGTGTTCCCTATATTCTCCAGTTTCAGGACTGGGGGGAAAAAAACGTCCTCTTGTTACAAACAAAAAATATTTTTAAATGAATCATCATGTCTAAATTGTACTATAATAAAGTATTATTTTTAGAATAGCTTTGTTGAATTGAACACACTAGTGAACTGTCTTCTCTGTATCACTATCTCAATGATACTGGTAGAGACTAATATATATAATTATTTGAATCAAACTTTTGAAATAAGCATCTTTTAGCAAATTTTCAATATTGCTATTTCATATTGAGTACCAGATGTCAGAAGAGTTGAAAACATGTTTATTTTGGTCTTTTGGTCCTTCAGGATTTTTCTGACTCAATACCATCCTTGTCTTGCACGGATGTGTATTTAGCCTCATTGAGTGAACAGGCTTCGAGGAGCAGCAATCTGCATACTCCTAAAAGAAATGATTTGGCCACCTGCACTTTTGGAAAACTGTAAAAAAGCTGTAGAAAGCTTTCTAAGGCAGGAAATATCAATAAATAATATTTTAAAGATTTTGGATCTCTGAGGAACATCGAGTCTCATTAAGGTGCGAGTTCTTAAGTTTAAAGAGAAATAGACATGGAGTGAGCTTGATGATTTACAAATCTGGAAGAAAAAAAGTTAGCAAAGTTTAATGTGATTGCTATTTCAGAAGAAATGGCACAATGGCACATTTGCAATTGTCAAACAGCATGTTCAAATTAGTTTGGATTCTCAGTATTTCTCTCTCTGTGTCTCTGCGTCTCTCTGCCCCCTCCATGCTCCTGCCACACCTTACCCTTCCCTCTCTTAGAGAGTCTCAATGCATGTTAGCTATTAGATGTTCTGGGCGTTTTAACTAAAGAAACTTAACTTTGTTCCATTCATGTTTGTTTTATCATGAGTCTTACTAACACGTTTATTCAGAATACAATCTGGGAAACTACGATGTATAAGGTAATACTTGGTTAATCGGGATGCCAGAGAATATGGGGAAGACTATGCCTAGACTCAAAAGTTACTTCTTCAAAGCCATCATATGAAATTGAACAAAGCTTACCAATTTATAGAGCTAATTAGAAGTCCCTTTTTGGAACTTCCTCTGAAGTCTGTTATTTTGAGTTATAGATTAAGTTTTAAATTTACTCTCATTTCCCCCAAACTGCTAAAGCTTTCCATATTGTATTTCTTGCTTTAAAACTGGAGAAGCTGTGATAATGACCTTAGGCAGAAAAAAGAGGTTAAGTCTGGTTTAATCAGTTTTGTAAGAAACCTAAAGATACCTACCTTCAAGTTTATATTTTTAAATTATTTTCATTTTAACAAATTATTTCCAATTGCTCTAAAGCTTTTCAGAACCACTTCTACTTCTTTAAAGACTAATTAAATATATTTTAATATACCTGTTATTTGACAAGGGTTCATGAATATTTATCCTTCTAGAGTCATATTTTGGGGAAGATTTTTATTCTCAATTTGCAGCTATTGTACATAACTAATGCTATTATCAACTTTACCTTTCTAAATGTATGAGAGTTCTTCCAAGTTATACTGACAATTCCTTTAAAAGCCTAATTAATCAATTACATTAAAATATTTGTAACTGGTAAAATGCTATATTTCAAGAAAAATGTTAATATATTGATTGACTATCCAATATATTGTAATAATTATGCATAAGTATATACTTGGAAAAAATAAGTCTCCAAGTCTTACCAATGTTAATATGTTTTTTCTCTGCAGAATTAACTTTGCCTATACTGGTTAACCCTCTTGGCCTAATGCAAGAATGTGAAGATCTATCTGAACACAAGAGAATAAGAATGGTTGTTTTATGATACAATTTTTAAACTACTCTAATTTTTACATGTAAATATATTATGATGTGTAAGTCATTTTCAAACATCATTACCTTATTATTACTGATAAGTTACTTGAAAGAGCCAACCAGTTGCTTGTAGCACAAAAATAGGATAAAACCCTGTGGCTGAGATGCATGTGTTTAAGATAGTAGGTCTCAAAATTTTTTACTTGAGTTAAGGAGGCAGAAAAATCTCCAATGGAGAAATTTAAAATATCTGAGAAGATAAAGCTAATCAATTTACAACAGGAGATAATGCACATCCTATAATTTGCTTTCGGGATACACTTATGACAATTCTCATTTGAACTGCTGCACATGTACCATATTTTTATCACTGGTTCTCTAGTTCTGTCCTTGGACAACATAAAATAGAATACCTTGGGGATACTTATGTTACAAACAGGTTACAAGTCATAGCTCTAGACCTACTGAATGATTTAGGATAAACATTTTAAAATAACCCTTTTATTGCCATTAATAAGTAAAGTTTGAGAGACAAGCTTCAGTTATGGTAACCTTACATATGAAAATTACCACATATTAGTGGTTCCCAAATTGGGGTGTTCACTCAAATATCAACCCAACAAATGGACTGGATAATGATGAAGATAAATCTATTATAATTTGTATTTGCAAGAATAGCAGTCATTCAAAACCACAACACAATCAAAATAATTCTGGTGATGTACTGATTACAAAAAGTCCTCCACTAAAGTTGCAAGATTTCCAATTATTTAAAAATACAAAAGTGCAGGAATAGCTTTACTGTGTTGCCAAACATTGTGTGATAGCGAGAATTCTTCCCCAAATACTAACTTAGATTTATGAACAAGTTTACTAAATTAATAGTTTAGTTTAACATAACAAATATTAGCACTCCTAATCACTTATTTAGTAGGTATTACTAAGTAGCCATTAGTCATATGTAATATCTTAGCCAAAAGTCTAAGATACTGTACAGATTTCCATTAAGAGAGAGAAAGGAATTTTCACTTTCTATTAGTCTTTGGCCCCTGAACTTAGTACAAGTTTAGTACCATTTAGAACATATCCTCCAGTCACTAGTTTGATAAATAATTCTTGAGGTATCATCCCAGTTCTTAAACTCTAAATTTTCTCATCTGTCCACTGATGATAATATTAGTAGTTAAATCTACCTGCCAATAGTTCTGTACAACAAAACCACAGAATTGATATGAAGATAAAAGTTGATGGGTGATTGTCATGATAAGTGATAAACATATTTAATTTATTTAGTTTGGTTCAACTAATATTTATTGATTGCCTTTTACTTTTTTTGAAATTGAACTATCTTTATATTCACTTTTAATTCATTTGTCCATTCAACAAATATGTATTGGGCACCTATTATATGCCAGGTATTCTGCTTGTTAAGGAATTGAGGCCAAAGGTATAATATTCTGGTCCCTTGGAATTATCCATCTGGTGAGGGAGACATAATTTAATCATAAAATTACAATCATGTTAAGTGCTATAAAATACTGTCACATGGCACTCTAAGCACATTCACCATGGGAGCCAGAGGGAATAAAACTTGAGCTGAGATGTGAAGAGTAAATGGAGGTGAGAAGGCATGGAAGTAGATCAAGCAACACTGGGAAGTGAACAAATGCATGAGTATTCCTGAAAAATCCAGAATGAGTAGATCATGACAAATTTTTCTTAGGATTCTATCAGACGGTGGAATTAATTATCTGTGGGCAAATTGGGAAGCTTTAAAGATTGAAACAATGTTTCAGTGAGCTGAATAATGTTAATATAAGCTACACCATTAAAAATCAACTAATTCAGTCATCATAGATAGTAGCAAACTTTATATACTACTGTATCACTTTAAATTGTTAGGTCAGGAAAAATATGCAAAAATTAAGACAGGTACAATTCAGAATAAAAAAGAATTTGTATGGTCACTCAGATGGTAATGTTTTCTTACTTTAATGTCATGAATTTATTTTAATTCAACTATCTTGGTTTGATGAACCATAAATCACTTTCAAGCTGATGCAATTTGTATTTGTCATCCTTTTTGCCTATCAAGCTTCTAGAACCTCTTTCCTTTGGGGAATAACCCCACAAAAGGAGGGAAATTCTCACCTTAGAAGCTGAAAATATCAGGTATGAATATTTCTGTTTTTTTGTCAGCAATGATAGGGCATATGGGGCAGGTTCCTCAAATCTGGAGCCTCAGTTGCAGCCCCGGCACCTTGAGAATTCTAAGAGTAATCATACATCCTGTTTTACCTGAGATTGCCTTGATTCATGCATATTGTCCCAGCTTAATTATTAATAACCTCTTCTACTCTCAGGAGTCCTGGTTTGGACAATAGATAGTATGGACCCCTTAATCACATGGAATATTCTCTGGTGATGGTAGGTACCGCAGGACTGAATTCAGAGTTCAGCAATGGCAACTGGTCTAGTGGTAGTTTTTGGTGTCCTATGATAGGGACGCAGGCTGCAGCTTTTAGCAGTTGATGATGGAAGAAGGGCTTCCTTGTGTGGGTCAATTCTCGGAATTGTTTGTCCATCTAGCCTTTCCTGGCCACACAATCCTCTTCTCTATGCCTCCCAGTTGGGGAAGTAAACTATATAACACTGTTTCCTTTTCTTTCTTTTATTTCTTCCTTTATTTCTTGTTTTTTATTCATTTCAAGTTTACTTGGGACCCTTTGAGAGTCAATTCTGCTGCCTGCTAAAAGCCCTGGATAGGCTACCCAGAAACAAATTATTTTCCTCTCTCTTAAAATGTGGGGTCATTACCTTTTCCTCTTAATCACCAAGTTTTAGTTTCTAATTATGGAGCCAGAGAAATAGGACTTCTCAATATTCTCTAATATAGTAATTTATTTTGGGGTCTTTTGAATGTTATACATTCTTCTTTTTAAAAAAAGAACAATTTTGTTTATTTTTACAGCATACAATTTTACAGCATTTAATTGTAATAATATTCAATTAAAAATACCCTTGACACAGCTCTATAACTGTTGCTGTTTATAATGGCTCAAGGGAAAATATTCAAGACATCATAACTATTATCATGTATATAAAATTCATTTTGCATTTATTGCTATAAACATCTTGTTAATGGACAACCAGTAAATTATTAAGAGGATTATAATGATGAGAAATAATACCTATAAAATAGTAGATACCAATGATTAACAGCATAATTACTGTTTTTCAATGACTGAGTTCATATAAGTCCAAAGTTTGAGTTCCTTTGAACTTGAATTTTTTTTTTTCTCTTGAGAGGTCAACATGATTCAATTCCAAAATTATATTAGAAAAAGTTATGGTTTCAACCCTTAGTTGTTACAGAAAATCATCTCAACATATTGCAACTCTAGGCACTGATTTAAGCAGGACTGTGCATCTTTTCCTAATTCTGCACTCAGTAACGTCATGCGGGTAGTTTGAAATTCGCCATGATGGGAAGATTTTCACCATGGAAATGAGCAAACCTACAAATCTGGGCTTTACTCTCCCCCACTCTGCCTTCCCTGTTGCAGAACTGGTTTTTAAACAGTTACCGGCATACCCCTGATTTAAAGTTCCAAAGGAAGAACCTCTCTTTTTCTTAGTAGGATGAAGACACAACATTTATTTGGACCTAATAAATATAATTACTTTAATTTCTGTTCTTGCATATGATACAGTAGATCATATTAAGATAATGGTCCTACTATAAAACTAGGAAACCCTGATTAAACTGTAATATTTAAAGACATCATTGCAACAGACTAGATGAATGAAGTACCAGAGAGTAGAGAGCCCTTCAAAGGTAAGCTAACTTTCCTTCCCTGCCCCCCACCCCCGGCAAAGGCATTGGGTAATTGTAGGCTTGGGCTGAACATTATGACTAGTATAAGTGATGAGCCTCTATTGGGGGGAAAAGAAGCAAACATTCGAGCCCTAGCTGCATGCAGCTGGAGGAACAACCTGGAATTTTAGCAATAGCACAACATGATGGAGAGCTAGGACAAACACTTTTAAAATGAGTAAATCTCCCATAGTCATAAGTACTTAGGAAACAAATATCTTCTAGGGTAGAGGCAAGTTTCAAGCACAGGGTTATTCTCACTCTCAAGATATTTGTCAGATTTGGTTTCTTGGTGTTGGAGACTAGAGGAATATGCTGAGAAGTCTAAAGAACAGAGCTCAATTTCTAACTCTCTTTTCAGGGTTGAGGAAAAGCCACATCTTGGCACCCTTTTGAAAGCTCCAAAGACCACATTCTAGAATTAGGAACGGACCATAGGAAGACCTAGTCTTACTAAAACTGCAAAGTATTTTCAACTGCTTCAATCACTAATTGGATTGATGTTATTTCTCCTTCACCATAACTATCTAACAGAGGGAAGAAGAGAAAACTCTTTTGGAAGATAATATCATCTGAAGCCCATGGTTAATTAATATACAAATTCTAGCATACATCCAAAAATTACCATAAATGTGAAAAATAAAGAAAATTTGATTGTTATTCAAGTGCAAGAAAAGAGAATAGAAACAGACCTATTAGATAATTGAGATATTGAAGACAGCAGCAAAGACTTTGAAATATCTATCAGTAATGTGTTAAATAAAATATAGAAAAAGACAAAATAGAAAAAATGATAGAACATATCAGTGGAAAAAGAAATCTATAAAGAAGGATAAAATGGGCACTATAGCATTGAAAAACCAATATATGTATTAAGAACTCAATGGTTGAACATCAAATTAGATAAAAACAAACCAAAGATTACTGAACTTGAAGAGAGATCAAGAGAAAATGTCCAATGAGAGCATAAGAAAGGGAAAGGAGAGAAGTAATGGTGCAGAAGCAACACCACAGAAATAATAGCAGAACATTTCCAAAAACTGATATTAGTTATCAACCTACATATTCAAGAAACTCGGCAACTACAAGCAGAATATTTAAAAAACTGCAATTAGACACATCAGAGTCAAATTGCTGAAAACCAAAGACAAAAGAAAGAATCTCAAAAAAAAATCCAAAAATGTGATATGTATACACACATACACACACACACACACACAGACACACACACACACACACACACACACAATGGGATATTACTCAGCCATAAGAAAAGAATGAAATAATGCTAGTTGCAGCACAATGGATGGGCCTAGAGATTGTCATACTGAATGAAGTAAATCAGAGAAAGACACATATCACATGATATCTATTATATGTGGAATCTAAAAAAATGATACAAATGAACCTATTTACAAAACAGAAGTAGAGTCACAGATGTAGAAAACAAACTTATGGTTACCAAAGGTGAAAGGCGGGGGTGGGAGGGATAAGTTGGGAGATTGGGATTGACATATACACACTACTATATATAAAACAGATAACTAATAAGAACCTACTCTATAGCACAGGGAACTCTAATCAATACTCTGTGATGACCTATATGGAAATAGAATCTAAAAAAGAGTAGATATATGTATATGTATACATGATTCACTTTGTTGTACAGCAGAAACTAACAACGCTGTAAATCAATTATACTCCAATAAAAATTAATTTTAAAAAAATCCAAAGAAAAGACACATTGCCTTCAAAGAGTGGGCAGGTAGAGAGAGAGAGAGAGAGGGAAAGCGATAGACTGATATCTGAGTTCTCACTAGAAATCATGGTACTCAGAAGTCAATGGGGTAAATACTTAGAGTGCTGAAATAAAAAATAACTGCCAACTCAGAACTCTCTCCTCAAAAAAATTTTTTAAATTCTTGAAAAATGATATTGAAATAAAGTAAACTAATTTTCAGACAAACAGAAAAGTTGTTGCCAGGAGGCCCGCAATAAAAAAACAAAAACAAAAACAAAATGTACTTCTTTGAAAAGGTCATAAAAATGAAATACGTTTGGAACAACTATTAAAAAACAAAGAGAAAAAAACTGTCTATAACAGGAATGAAAAAAAATCAAGGGAGAGAAGGTATTATCTACTACCTCATGCAAATAAATTTCACAGTTTTATAAATTGGAAAAAAATAGTTATCTCTTTCTCTCTCTCTCTCTCTCTCTCTCTTTCACACACACACACACACACACACACACACACACACACACACACACACACACAGACACACACACTCAGACAGGACCTGATGGCATCACCAGTGAAAGTACTCCTTGGCAACATCTATTGAAGGTGAGCATCTATTGATGAGTACCCTATGATCCAGCAATTCCACTCCTAGGTTCATACCAAATAGAAATGTGTACCTATCCTCACCAAAAGACATGGATTGGAATGCTCTCACCAACATTATGCTTAATATCCATTTTGGAAGGATTCAATAGCCATCAGTTTTACAGTATATAAATAAATTACAGTATATTCACCCAATTATATACTACACAAAAATAATAATAAAATATAACTGCATACAGAAATATCCATGAATGTCACAAACATGTTAAGTAAACTACAGTAAGCACAAAAGAATATATAGTGTATTATATCAAGTACAAAATCTAACCATAAAATAATTTTACTTATTAAAGTACCAAAAATAATCAATGGAGTTAGTAGTCCAGTAATAATTAATCAAGGGGTAGGTGTTTAGCAAACAGAAGGAAGCATGATAATATTTGGGGGTATTAAAATATTTTGATACTATGTATATCAAATTTAAAACAAGTTTTAAAAAACCTCCTCTGAGACACAAACGATTCAAATTAATTTTACAGATAAAACAAAAATCTGGAGTTTGTTATAGTTTAATAATCATCACTGATTTGGATTATCAATCACATCTATTGATCTTTTACATTTTATGTATAAGCATATGCTTTGCAATTTTGAAAGGGCTATATAACATCTTTTTATAATGTTTTTGTAACATCAAATTCTTTGTATATTTACCTAATAAATATCTGTTCAAAACAAGAATTAAATTTTATAATATCATTTATAATAAAGCTCCAATAAAACAAAAATTATAGAGAGCAAGCAGTGCTTTTAAAGGTTAGTACATCTCTTCCTTTCTTTTTTTAATGCCTGACATATCTGTATCAGAATTTTCATTGTTCAAGTCTTCAGAAACTGCAAATCTTTCAAGCACTAGGAGAGGTCTTTCAAAACAACATAGTCTTCTATTATTTTCCACTTTACAAGTCCTCTTCCCTTCCCCCTCCCTATAAGGGCCCCAAACCCTTCAGGCCTTGAATCATGTCACTATGATTCCAGCTAAAGGGAACTGGAGAGCACTCCCCTGGGTTCCTATTAACACCTGCCACTTAATCAGCCAGAGGGGCTGTTGGTGACTGATGGCATATAGTTCCATCCATCCCTTCTCCTCCCCTCCCCAGTGGCTGTACCACCATTGTATCCATCCCAGGCTGGGGAGTGAGAGTAACAGATTGGGCAACACAGAGAGTTGGAGAAATATATCCAATTGCTCAAAAGCAGGAATTTGTTAATAGTAAAATCCCAGTTATAAACTTGCAAACCAAGAACATGCTGCCGTGGAATGTATTAGCTGAAAATCTGTAATTTTTCAGCTTTCAGATTCATAAATATTTTAGGTATTGTACAACTACAGCAGCAAATAGTAATAGAGACCTCCCTGGATAGAAGGTTACTACAGATAAGAGGTATGTGGCTAAGCGTAGGGGGTCTTACATTTTGAACGAGGAGTGAGTTTAACAGTGCAGCCATCTCTAATTTAGACTGTTTTCTTAATCTGCTGCCAGAGGACCATGCTGAGTGATTCACAGTAATGAACTCCACCTGGATGCTCTGTAAATCTGAAAAGGAGAACTGCAGCCTTGTAACTGTTGTTACCACAGATCTGGTTGAGTGAGCTCTAATTTGATCCTTAAGTGACCATCCCACCAAGGAACTATGAGAAATGCTTGGAGACTGCCATTTCATGATAGCACAAGAAAGACTACTTATTTAAATAAGATTATTATGAAATATAATGACCTACATTGAGAAAAAAAAAACAGGAACATTTGTAGAAAAACAAAAACAAGTTAATACTAAATATTTAATCTTGAACCGCTGGATCACAGTTAGTTTAATGGGATCAGTATTTTCAAAAATATAACAAAAAGTAATATACATTTTTATAACAGATAAGAACAGTTTACTAAAATTATTTAAACATCATTATACAATTGATGGCAGTTAACTCACCAATGATGACTATAATACTTGTAGCATCTGGCCTTACATAAAGAGTACACTAAAGTATACATTATAATGTATTGCATAATAAAATATACCAAGTAAATAGCATTTTTAAAGATACAGAATGTATATGTCACCATTGCATAACAATGGTAATGAAATGCTAACCATATCCTATAAACCACAAATTGAGCTGTATGGCTTGAATTTATTTCTATCTGAAACTGTGGTCAACATCTTAATAAAGTACTTTGAGAACAAGGTCATGGACACCACTCTGCTTCTGCTGCTTTATCAAGGTCCTTGGGAACCAGCCTGTAACAAGTCCTGCCACAAAACAGACCATTGGTTGATCTTGCAGCTCCCTGTACTGAAATTAATTTTCCATACATTCCTTGTTACAAATTCTTGTTCACTTTAGTGGATATTTGTTGTATTTTCTTGTCCATTTTCCCTACTTCTGACAGAAGAACAAATACAAAATGCATGTTTCTCAGGACAACCACCTCTCCCTTATTTGCAGTCCTTGTAGTTCGAGTGATCATTTGGGACATAGTTCGGATTTGCCAACAAACATCAGCTAAATGAGACAATAAAGAATAAACTCATCCATTCATTAATTTATTCATGTATTTATTCACTGATTTTTGCTTAGAAAGTTCTTGGTTCAATTTCAGTTGAATCTTAATAATATCCTGCTCTACAACTGTATAAACCTGATGTTTCCAATAGCCCTGGAAACAGAACTTTGATACCTAGATTTGCCAGTTTGTGCATAGGTGCATATACATGCTTATGTAGATAACCTGAAAGACATATAGAGCAAATTATCAACCCCATGGTTATTTATTTTGTGAATAAGATTTTTTTAATTTATGTATTTTATAAAAATTATGGAAGTGTATATTCTGATTAATATTACAAAGTAAGACCTATTTTCAGTCAATGTTGAGTATAATTTTTAGTAGATCAATAAAGGAATTGGCTCTTTCAAGGGAGAATGAATTCTTGTTACGGGAAATGTATTAGCAAAGGCTGGTCATTCCTTCGTGGGTATTTGGTAGTGTGGAATCTCACTAAGGATAGTAGTCAGATTAGATGGTCTTTGCTATTCCTTTCAACACAGGTAATTTGTGATTCATAAGCTCATATTTGTATAGATTATAGAACACTAGGCAACATGGAGAAATGAAAAAGAAATAATGAGCAAGTACTCCACTTTAGAATTTAAAATAGACTTAGGTAAAGTCAAACAGAAAATAATACAAAAGTAAATCGAAGTAATATGTCAACAAATAAAAGGATACATTTCTAGCTGAATATATAAATGCTAAAGAGATTTTTCACAAAGGTATTTACTGAATAAGATTTCTAGGAGAATTCTGAGTCCAATCACAGTGATGGTACATTAACTTCAGTAATTCTTCTACAACTCTGTTTCCTCAAACTTTTCAATTTCCGTTACTTTTCCCATTCCCACCATATATTACCCACAAACATAGTTTAAACCACTTTATCTCTTGGACCCACTGATATCAGAAGATACACAGCAGATTTCTTCCCAACTCAGTAAATGTCAACTCCAAATCCTAATGAGTGTGTATTTAAAATATATATAGTCTAATCTCTTACAATCAACTAACAGACTTATTGAAAAAACAGACAAATCTACTATCATACTTGAAGACTTTAACACTTCTCTCTCAATAATAAGTAGAATGATATGGAAAAAATATAAGGATATAAAAGACTGCAACATTTACACCATTATGACCCAATTTATTATTTTTAAGACCTTTTTATTTTTAAGAGCAGCTTTTAGTTTTACAACAAAATTTAGAGGAAGTACAGATATTTCCTATCAACCTACTGCCACACATATGCATACCTTCCCCCATTATCAACATCATTCACTAGAATGGTACATTTTTACCAAGAATGAACCTAGATTGACACATCATAATAACCAAAGTCCATATACTTTAGGGTTTACTCTTGGTGTTGTATATTCTGTGGATTTAGAAAAAGTAGAATGACATATAGCCATTATTATTTATATCATACAGAGTATTTTCACTGTCCTAAAGTTTCTCTGCCTATTCATTTCTCCCACCCTGCTGTCCCCTATTAACTGCCCATCTTTGTATTGTCTCCATAGTTTGCCTTTCCCAGAATGTCATATAGTTGGAATCGTACAGTATATAACCTCGACAAATTATCTTCTTTTACCTAGTAGTACGCATTTAAGTTTTCTTTGTCTTTTCATGGCTTAATAGCTCACTTATTTTTAGCATTTAATATTAGCCTGTTGTCTGGATAGATCACAGTTTATTTACCTACTGAAGAATATCCTGGGTTGCTTCTAAGTTTTGGAAAATATGAATAAAGCTACTATAAACATCTGTGTACAGGTTTTTGTGTGGATAAGTTTTTAACTCCTTAGGTAAATACCAAGAGGCACAACTGCTGGATCATATGGTAAGAATATGTTTAGTTTTGTAAGAAATTGCCAAACTATGACCCAATTTATAGCACATTATTTTCAGCTATGGCAGCAAACATGTTCTTTTCAAGTGCATATGGACCACTTAGCAAAATAGACCATATGTTGAACCATAAAACATATCTCAATCAAGTCTAAAAGATGGAAATTATAAAGGGTATAGTTTCCGACTTACACAATTTTAATTAAAATAAATAAAATATATCTAGTAATTCTCAAATAGTTAAAGATTAAACAATATAACCTATAGTCACAGTAAAGTAAGAAAAATTTAAAGTATTTTAAAACAAATGATATTAAAAAGACACTGTATAAAAAAATCTGTGAAATGCTGATAAGCAACTGCCAAAAAGGAAAACTGTAGTTTTCAGTACTTTTGTTAAAAAAATAAAACTTCTAGTCCTCCTTCTTAAAATGCTACAAGAAAAGTGTAAAACAAAGATAAATAAAAGGAATAAATACATAGGTAAGTAGCATATATCATTGGGATAGAAAACAGGTAGACAGCATAGAAAGCCAAAAGTTGATTCTTCAAAAAGAATAATAAAATTAATAACCCTTTGCAAGACTGATCAAGCAGAAAAGAAGAATAAATGAACCATATCAACAATAAAGATAGACTATCACCATAGATCTTTAGATTACTTCATGTTAGATTATTAATATTCATTGACATTTAATGATTATTACTGTAATATGTTTAATAAGACAAAATTCTTAAAAATTACAGAGCAAAATTTATTTAAAATATTAATAATTAGAATCAAGCAATATGTAAAAAAATAATATATCAATACTCTGATTAAATGAAAATATCACTCATAGTTCCTTCCATCAAGAGGTCTTAAACTTCTTTCCTTTCCATAAGAAATGGATCATATTTTCCACTAAGTAACTTTCGCAGTCTGTTTTCTGTCCATAGAAATTTGGTAACACACAGGCAATTCTGATGCAGTCATATGAGTGAGTCCAGGCAATACCAATAGAAAACCACCCCACTAACACACAAATTGTAAGCAATGATATATCATTGTTTTAAGTCACCGCATTTTAGAGTATTTTCTTATACAGCCCTAGATAACTGATAGAATGAAAAGATGAAGTAAAAGTCTTTATTTGTGGATGACATAATTGTCTATGTGGAAATCCTAGGATATACACAAAAGCTACTAGAACTAATAAGTGAAGTTAGTAACATTACAGGATACAAGATCAATATAGAAAAATCTATTTTGTTTCTAGCAGTGGCCAACTGAAATTGAAATTAGATACAGAATACCACTTATGACAGCATAAAAGTATAAATCTTAAGGATAATTCCAAAAAAAGATGTGTAAGACCTGTGTAATGACAGAATATAAACAACTGTTCAGAAAAATTCACAAGACCTAAATAATGGAAAAGCATACTGTGTTCATGATCTCATGCTTCAAAATTGTTAAGATGCTAACTCTTTCTTGATCAATCTACTGATTCAATGTAGTAATGTAGTTCTAATTAATATCCAGAAAATATTTTTGAAGAAATTGACAGATTCCGAAATTTGGATGAAACTCCAAAGACTCTAGAATAATCAAAACATTTTTTAAAAAGAACTTGGATAATTTACATTACCTGACCTCTATATGTATTATAAAATTATTATAATAATGCAACGTGATTTTAGCATGATAATAGATCACTGGAGCTGCATAAAGTCAAGAAATAGACCCACACATGTACTATATGTGGATATTTGACAAAGTTGCAAAGGAAACTAAGTGGAAGAAAGATCATCTTTTTAACATGTATTGCTGAAACCATTAGATATCTATATACAACAAATAAATGAATTCCTACACTTAATGCCATATAAAAGTTATTCAAAATGGGTCATAGAACTAATTGTAAAACCTAAAACCATATAATTTTAAAGGGGGAAACAATAGAAATTATTTTTAAGCTTAAGCAGATGTTTCCTGAATGATACCAAAATCATGCTTCATAAAATACATAAATGGAATATTAGACTATTGAAATAAGAACTTATGCTCTGTGAAAGTTACTCTTAAAAAAATCAGAAAGAAAAGCCGAACACTAACATATTAAATATTTGTAAACAGTATATCTGAAAAAGGAATTGTAACAAGAATATATAAAGAACATCCAAACTCAATAGAACAAACACACAAATAAATTTGCAAAAAAATAATGAGCATACTTCCAGTTTCCATTTCCACATGTGAGGACCTGGACATTGTCACTCTATTCAAATAACAAGTAAAAGCTGAAAAGACTAAAAAATTAACACTCACTTTGGATCAATAAAAGACGAGAGGACATAGGGCAAACCACTGTTCCCAAGTGGTTGGAAATACAGACAAGCAAATACAGGGAGTCTTGGCTTACCAGAGCAGAACAATGTCAACTCTAGCTATCCTATCCCACCTGAGAAGGTTGGAAAAAACCTGAGAAACTCTGGGCAGTTTACATTCCAGAGGCACAGGCTTGCTAAAAGTCACTTCCTAAAACCTCACACCTCACCACCACATAGCTAAAATCCTATTTATAAAAGTTCCTTTACCTAGTGTATCATATGCAGCTACTGAGAAAAAAAAATGACAAGGCATGCCAAAAGGCAGAAAATACAAAATGAAGAGACAGAGCAAACATTAGAACCAGATACGGCAGAGATGTTGGAAATGGCAGAGAATTTAAAACAACTGTAATTAATATTCTAAGCGCTCTAATGGATAGAGTAGATAGCATGCAAGAGCAGATGGTTAATGTAAGCAGAGAGATGGAAAGTCTAAGATAACTAAAAAGAAATGCTAGAGGTAAAAAACATTAACAGAAATGAAGAATGCCTCTAATGGGCTCATTAGTAGACTGGATGCAAGTGAGGAAATAATCTCTGAGCTAGAGGACCTATCAATAGGGTCTTTGAAAACCTAAAGCAGAGAACAAAAACTGGGAAAAAAATTAAAAAGCAGAACAGACGACAAAGGACTACAAGACAACTACAAAAGGTGAAACATTTGTATAATGGGAGTACTAGAAGGAAAAGAGAGAAAAGAACAGAAATATTTGAAACAATAATGCCTGAGAATTTTCCCAAATTAATGTCTGGCACCAAATCATAGATCTAAGAATCTCAGAGAACACCAAGCAGGACAAATGCTCCCCTAGCCCCACCAAATTACACCTAGACATATTATTTTCAAACTTCAGTAAAATCAAAGATTTTTTAAAAATTCTGAAAGACGTCAGAGGGAGAAAATATCTTACTTATAGAGGAGCAAAGATAAGAACTGCACCCTGCTTATCCTCTGAAACCATGCAAGAAAGAAGAGAATGGAGAGAAATATTTGAAGTGTTGACAGAAGAAACTACCAACCTAGAATTCTGCACCTTGCAAAGTTATCCTTCAAAAGTGAAAATGAAAAAAAACAAAGTCTTGTTCAAATAAACAAAAACTAAGGAAATTTGTTGCCAGTAAAACTGCCTCGCAAAAAATGTTAAAAGAAGTTCTTTAGAGGGAAGGAAAAAGCGTAAATCAGAAACTCAGATCTACATAAAGAAAGGAAGATCAATGAAGAAGACATAACTAACGGTAAAACTAAAACACTTATTTTTCTTATTTTTAATTAATCTAACAGAAACTCTGTTCAAAATAATACCAACAATGTATTTCATTAGGTATGCGTATATATAAGTGAAATAAATGACAGCAATCATAGAAGGGACAGGGTAGGAATTATGATTATTTTGTTATCATAAGGCACTCACACCATCTGTGAAGTGGTATAGTGTCATTTGAAAGTGGATGTGGATTAGCTGTAAATGTATATTGCAAACTCTAGGGCAACCACTAAAATTTTCTTAAAAAGGATAGAAAATGGAGTTATATCAAATTCTCAGTTAAAACCACAAAAGTCAGGAAAAGTGTAAAGGATAAAAATAGAAACAAAAACAAAGGCAATAAATAGAAAATAGTAATGAATATGAATGTGGCAAATATTAATTCAACTGTATCAATAATCACTTTGAAATTCAATGGTTGTCAAAGATAGAGATCGACAGAGTGGCTCAAAAAGCAAGACGAACTCAATGTTATTTACAAGAAACATACTTTAAATATAAAATCACATATAGATTAAAATTAAATGGATGGAGAAAATATACATCATGCTATCATTTCAAAACCTCAAAAGAATGAAGGAATATGTATATTGAGCTCAGGAAGAGTACACATCAGGTAAAGAAAGTTATTAGGGATAAAGAAAAGCATTACATAATGATAAAGTGGTCAATTCTCCAAAAAAACATAACAATCCTTAAAATGTATGTGCCTAACAATACAGTGTCAAACCACATGAGGCAAAAACTAATACAACTGCAAGGAGAAATAGATGAATCTACTATCATATTGGAGACATCAGACCCCTCTATTAGAAATGGACAGATCCTGAAGGCAGAAAATATGTAAGGAAAGCTAAACTCAACACCACCATCAATCAATGGGATATAATTGAGATCTATAGGTTAATTCATCCAACAAGAGCAGAAGTCCCAATATTCTCAAGCTCACACGGAACATTCACCAGATAGACCACACTTTGGGTCATAAAACACACCTTAACGAATATGAAGAAAAGAAATCACACAATAGCTAGTCTCAGACTACAGTGGAATTTAACTAGAATAACAGAAAGAAAATTGGACTATGCTAAAAATATGTGAAAATTAAACAATATACTTCTAAATAACACATGGGTCAAAGAAGAAAACTCAAGAGTATTTTGAAAATTTTGAAATTCTGAACTGTATAAAAATTTTAAAAACACACAATTTATCAAAATTTGTGGGATGCATTGAAAGCACTGCTTAGAGAGAAATTTATAGCAGAGAATGCATATAGTAGAAAATAAGAAACATGTAAAGTCAATCATCTGAGAGTTCACTTTAGGAAACCAGAAAAACACAAGCAAATTAAATCCAAAGAAAGCAGAGGAAAATAAGTAATAATAACTAGAACACAAATCAATGAATTTAAATGGAATCAATAGAGAAAATCAATGAAACCAAAAGCTGGATCCTTGAAAAGATCAACAAAATAAATAAGCCTGCAGCCAGTCTAACAAGAATAAAAAAAGAGAGAGGACACAAATTACTAGTATCAGAAATTAAGGAGGGCACACCACTAAAGATCCTATGGACATTAAAAAGATAAAAAGGAATACTATGAACTCTATGTCCACAAATTTAATAACCTATATGAAATAGACCAATTCTTTGAAAGACACAATCTGCCAAAACTCACAAGAAATAGATAATCTTAATAGGCCTCTATTAAAGAAACTGAATGAATAATTAATAACCTTCCAAAACAGAAAGCATATGGTCCAGATGGTGTCCCTGGTGAACTCTACCAAATATTTAAGGAAGAACTTATACCTATTCTCTACAACCTCTTTCATAGAGAGGAAATACTTGCTAATTCATTCTGTGAGTCCAGCATTATCTTATTACCAAGACCAGGCAAAGACATTACAAAAATCTAAAAGCCAGTGTCTCTCACAAACATATATGCAAAAATTCTCAACAAGATATTAGCAAATTGAATCCAACAAGTTGTACAAAGAATTATCCACCTCGACCAAGTGGAATTTATCTCTCATATGCAATGCTATTTCAACATTCAAAAATCAGTCAATGTAATCCATCAAATAAGTAGGCTAAAAAGGAAAATCACAGGCTTATATAAATAAAAGCATACAAATTTGGCAAAATCAAACACCAATTCATTATTAAAAACTCAGTAAACTAGGAATAGAGGGGAACTTCCTCAACTAAATAGAGAGTATCTACAAAAATCCTACAGCTACCATTGTACTTAATGGTGAGAAACCTGAGCTTTCTCACTAAGATCAGGCAAAAGGCAAGGAGGTCTCCTCTCACCAGTCCTTTCCAACATCATACTGGAAGCTCTAGCCCATGCAATTAGACAAAGGATAAAAACGGTAAACAAGCACCTGGAGCCAGCAGCAGCAGCAGCAGCTGAGGTGGCTGCGGAAGAGGAGCAGCCACCAGGTGTGAAGGGGGACGGTGGCTGCACTCTGGTGCAGGCTCTCTGCAATGAGACAGTAAATGCACCTGCCATGAGCTACTGTAGGGTAACATCAGGACTGGGCTCTTGGACCCTTGGATTCTCGGCTTCCCACAAGTTCCTGGATCGACTTGGTGAAAACAGATTTTTCATCCAGAGCCAAGGATCTGGAGCTGGTGGGAACTGGATTCACCTCTTAGATCTGTACCCTGTGGCTGACAGGGGCTTTGTGCTCTGGCCAGTGTCAGGCCTGTGCCTCTGAGGTGGGAGAGCCAGGATAAGGACACTGGTCCATCAGAGACCTCCCAGCCCCACATAATATCAAATGGCAAAAGTTTTCCCAGAGATCTCCATCTCAATGCTAAGACCCAGCACCCCTCAACAACCAGCAGACTACAGTGCTGGGCACCCTATGTGAAACAAGTAGCAAGACAGAAACACAATCCCACCCATTAGCAGAGAAGCTGCCTAATATCATAATAAGGTCACAGACACCCCAAAACACACCACCGGACGTAGTCTTGTCCAACAGAAAGACAAGATCCAGCCTCATCCACCAGAACGCAGGCACCAGTCCGCTCCACGAGAAAGCCTACACAAACCACTGAACCAACTTGAGCCACTGGGGGCAGAAACCAAAAACAATGGGAACTACGAAACTGCAGTCTGCAAAGAGGAGACACCAAACACAGTAAGTTAAGCAAAATGAGAAGACAGAGAAACACAGCAGATGAAGAATCAAGGTAAAAACACACCAGACCAAACAAATGAAGAGGAAATAGGCAGTCTACCTGAAAAAGAATTCAGAGTAATGAGAATAAAGATGATCCAAAATCTTGGAAACAGAATGGAGAAAACACAAGAAATATTTAACAAGGACCTAGAAAAACTAAAGAGGAAACAAACAATGATGAACAACAGAATAAAGGAAAGTAAAAGTTCTCTAGAAGGAATCAATAGAATAACTGAGGTAGAAGAATGGGTAAGTGACCTGGAAGACAAAATAGTGGAAATAACTACCGCAGAGCAGAAAAAAAGAAAAAAGAACAAAAAGGATTGAGGACAGTCTCAGAGACCTCTGGAACAACATTGAATGCACAAAAATTCGAATTATAGGGGTCCCAGAAGAAGAACAGAAAAAGAAAGAAGGGAATGAGAAAATATTTGAAGATATTATAGTTGAAAACTTCCCTAATATGGGAAAATAAAGAGTCAGTCAAGTGCAGGAAGCACAGAAAGTCCCAAACAAGATAAATCCAAGGAGAAACATGCCAAGACACATATTAATTAAACTTTCAAAAATCAAATACAAAGAAAAAATATTAAAATCAGCTAGGGAAAAACAACAAATAACACACAAAGGAAACCCCATAAGGTTAACAGCCGATCTTTCAGCAGAAACTCTGCAAGCCAGAAGGGAGCGGAGGCACATATTTAAAGTGATGAAAGGGAAAAACCTACAGCCAAGATTACTCTACACAGCAAGGATCTCATTCAGATTCGACAGAGAAATGAAAACCTTTATAGACAAGTAAAAGCTAAGAGAATTCAGCACCACCAAACCAACTTTACAACAAATGCTAAAGGAACTTCCTTAGGCAGCAAAACAAGAGAAGGAAAAGACCTACAATAACAAACCCAAAACATTTCAGAAAATGGTAATAGGAACATACATATCGATAACTACCTTAAATATAAATGGATTATATGCTCCAGCCAAAAGACATAGACTGGCTGACTGGATACAAAAACAAGACCTGGATATATGCTGCCTACGACACCCCCTTCAGATGTAGGGAAACATAAAGACTGAAAGTGAGCAGACGGAAAAAGATATTCCATGCAAATGGAAATCAAAAGAAAGCTGGAGTAGCAATTCTCATATCAGACAAAATAGACTTTAAAATAAAGACTATTACAAGACACAAAGAAGGACGCTACATAATGATCAAGGGATCAATCCAAGAAGAAGATATAACAATTGTAAATATTTATGCACCCAAAATAGGAGCACCGCAATACATAAGGCAAACATCAACAGTAACTCAATCATGGTAGGGGACTTTAACACCCCACTTTCACCAATGGACAGATCATCCTAAATGAAAGTAAGTAAAGAAACACAAACTTTAAGTGATACATTAAACAAGATGGACTTATTTGATATTTATAGCACATTTCATCCAAAAACAATGGAATACACTTTCTTCTCAAGTACTAATGGAACATTCTCCAGGATAGATCATATCTTGGGTCACAAATCAAGCCTTGATAAATTTAAGAAAATTGATATCATATCAAGTATCTTTTCTGAATACAGTGATACGAGACTACACATCAATTACAGGAAAATATCTGTAAAAAATAAAAACACATGGAGGCTAAATAATACACTAGTACATAACCAAGATTTCACAGAAGAAATCAAACAAGAAATCAAAAAATACCTAGAAACAAATGACAATGAAAACACGATGATCCAAAACCTATGGGATGCAGGAAAAGCAGTTATAACAGGGAAGTTTATAGCTATACATGCCTACCTCAAGAAACAAGAAAAATCTCAAATAAACAATCAAAGATTACACCTAAAGGAACTAGAGAAAGGAGAACAAACAAAACCCAAAGTTAGCAGAAGGAAAGAAATCATAAAGATCAGATCAGAAATAAATGAAAAAGAAACGAAGGAAACGATAACAAAGATCAATAAAACTAAAAGCTCATTCTTTGAGAAGATAAACAAAATTGATAAACCATTAGCCAGACTCATCAAGAAAAAGAGGGAGAGGACTCAAATCAATAGAATTAGAAATGAAAAAGGAGAGTTACAACAGGCACTGTAGAAATACAAACATCCTAAGAGACTACTACAAGCAACATTATGGCAATAAAACAGACAACCTGGAATAAACGGACAAATTCTTAGAAAGTATAATCTTCCAAGACTGAACCAGTAGGAAGCAGAAAATATGAACAGACCAATCACAAGTAATGAAATTGAAACTGTGATTTAAAATCTTACAACAACAAAAGTCCAGGACCAGATGGCTTCACAGGTGAATTCTATCAAACATTTAGAGAAGAGCTAACATGCATCCTTCGCAAACTCTTCCAAAAACTGCAGAGGAAGGAACACTCCCAAACTCATTCTAAGAGGCCACCATCACCCTGATACCAAAACCCGACAAAATTACTATAAAAAAAGAAAATTACAGACCAGTATCACTGATGAACATAGATGAAAAACTCCTCAACCAAACACTAGCAAACAGAATCCAACAACACATTAAAAGGATCATACACCATGCTCAAGTGGGATTTATCCCAGGGATGCAAGGATTCTTTAATATACACATATCAATCAATATGGTACACCATGTTAACAAATTCAAGGATAAAAACCATATGATCATCTCAAAAGATGCAGAAAAAGCTTTTGACAAAATTCAACACCGATTTATGATAAAATCTCACCAGAAAGTGGGCATAGAGGGAAACTAACTCTACGTAATAAAGGTCATATATGACAAACCCACAGCAAACATCATTCTCAATGATGAAAAACTGAAAACATTTCCTCTAAGATCAGGAACAAGACAAGGTTGTCCACTCTCCCCACTATTATTCAACATAGTTTTGGAATTCCTAGCCATGGCAATCAGAGAAGAAAAAGAAATAAAAGGAATACAAATTGGAAAAGAAGAGGTAAAACTGTCACTGTTTGCAGATGACATGATACTATGCACAGAGAATCCTAAAGGTGCCAGCAGAAAACTGCTAGAGTTAAACAATGAATTTGGTAAAGTAGCATGATACAAAATTAATACACAGAAATCTCTTGCTTTCCTATACACTAATGATGAACAATCTGAAAGAGAAATTAAGGAAACACTCCCATTTACCACTGCAACAAAAAGAATAAAATACCTAGGAATAAAACTACCTAGGGAGACAAAAGACCTGTATGCAGAAAACTATAAGACACTGATGAAAGAAATTAAAGATGACACCAAGAGATGGAGAGATATAGCATGTTCTTGGATTGGAAGGATCAATATTGTGAAAATAACTATACTACCCAAAGCAACCTACAGAGTCAATGCAATCCCTATTCAAATTACCAATGGCATTTTTTACAGAACTAGAACAAAAAAATCTTTAAATTTGTATGGAGACACCAAAGACCCCATATAGGCAAAGCAGTATTGAGGGAAAAAAACAGAGCAGGAGGAATCAGATTCCCTGACTTTGGACTATACTACAAAGCTACAGTAATCAAGACAATATGGTACTGGCACAAAAACAGAAACATAGATCAATGGAAAAAGATAGAAAGACCAGAGATAAACCCACGCACCTATGGTCAGCTAATCTATGACAAAGGAGGCATGGATATACCATGGAGAAAAGACAGTCTCTTCAATAAGTGGTGCTGGGAAAACTGGACAGCTACATGTAAAAGAATGAAATTAGAACACTCCCTAACACCATACACAAAATTAAACTCCAAATGGATTAGAGACCTTAATGTAAGACCGAACACTATAAAACTCTTAGAGGAAAACATATGCAGAACACTCTCTGACATAAATCACAGCAACATCTTTTGATCCACCTCCTTGAGTTATGGAAATAAAGACAAAAATATACAAATGGGACCTAATGAAACTTCAAATCTTTTGCACAGCAAAGGAAAGCAGAAACAAGACGAAAAGACAACCCTCAGAATGCGAGAAAATATTTGTGAACGAATCAACGGACAAATGATTAATCTCCAAAATATATAAACAGCTCATGCAGCTCAATATTAAAAAAACAAACAACCCAATCCAAAAATGGACAGAAGACCTAAATAGGCTGCTCAACATCACTAATCATTAGAGAAATGCAAATCAAAACTACAATGAGTTACCACCTCACACCAGTTAGAATGGGCATCATCAGAAAATCTACAAACAACAAATGCTGGAGCGGGTGTGGCGAAAAGGGAACCCTCTTGCACTGTTGGTGGGAATGTAAATTGATACAGCCACTATAGAAAACAGTATGGAGGTTCCTTAAAAACTTAAAATAGAATTACCATATAATCCAGCAATCCTACTACTGGTCATATACCCAGAGAAAACCATAATTCAAGAAGACACAGGTACCCCAATGTTCACTGCAGCACTATTTACAATAGCCAGGTCATGGAAGCACCCTAAATACCCATCGACAGACAATGGATAAAGAAGATGTGGTACATATATACAATGCAATATTACTCACTCATAAAAAGGAATGAAATTGGGTCATCTGCTGAGACGTGGATGGATCTAGAGACTGTCATACAGAGTGAAGTAAGTCAGAAAGAAAAAAAATATATCATATATTACCACATATATGTGGAACCTAGGAAAATGGTACAGATGAACCGTGTTGCAGGGAAGAAATTGAGACAAAGATGTAGAGAACAAACGTATGGACACCAAAGGGGGAAAGTGGCAGGGGGTGGGGGTGTGATGAATTGGGCAATTGGGATTGACATGTATACACTGATGTGTATAAAACTGATGACTAATAAGAACTTGCTCTATAAAAAAAAAGAAAGCAACAAGAAACATCTCAAATAAACAACTTAACCTTACACCTAAAGCAATTAGAGAAAGAAGAAAAAACTCCCAAAGGTAGAAGAAGAAATCATAAAGATCAGATCAGAAATAAATGAAAAAGAAATGAAGGAAACAATAGCAAAGATCAATAAAACTAAAAGCTGGTTCTTTGAGAAGATAAACAAAATTGGTAAAACATTAGCCAGATTCATTAAGAAAAAAAGGGAGAAGAATCAAATCAATAGAATTAGAAATGAAAAAGAAGTAACAACTGACACTGCAGAAATACAAAGGATCATGAGATTACTACGAGCAACTATATGCCAATAAAATGGAAAACATGGAAGAAATGGACAAATTCTTAGAAATGCACAAACTTCCAAAACTGAACCAGGAATAGAAAATATAAACAGACCAATCACAAGCACTGAAATTGAAAGTGTGATTAAAAATCTTCCAACAAACAAAAGCTCAGGACCAGACGGCTTCACAGGCGAATTCTATCAAACATTTAGAGAAGAGTTAACACCTATCCTTCTCAAACTCTTCCAAAATATAGCAGAGGGAAGAACACTCCCAAACTGATTCTGTGAAGCCACCATCACCCTGATACCAAAACCAGACAAAGATGTCACAAAGAAAGAAAACTACCAATATCACTGATGAACATAGGTGCAAAAATCCTCAACAAAATACTAGCAAACAGAATCCAACAGCACATTAAAAAGATCATACACCATGATCAAGTGGTGTTTATCCCAGGAATGCATGGATTCTTTAATATACACAAATCAATCAATGTGATAAACCACATTAACAAATTGAAGGATAAAAACCATATGATCATCTCAATAGATGCAGAAAAAGCTTTTGACAAATTCAACACCCATTTATGATAAAAACCCTTGGAAAGTAGGCATAGGGGGAAATTACCTCAACATAATAAAGGCCATATGTGACAAACTTACAGCCAACATCACTCTCAATGCTGAAAAACTGAAAATTTTTCCACTAAGATCAGGAACAGGACAAGGTTGTCCACTCTCACCAGTATTATTCAACATAGTTTTCAAAGTTTTAACCACAGAAATCAGAGAAGAAAAAGAAATAAAAGGAATCCAAATCGGAAAAGAAGAAGTAAAGCTGTCACTGTTTGCAGATGACATGATACTATACATAGAGAATCCTAAAGATGCTACCAGAAAACTGCTAGAGCTAATCAATGAATTTGGTAAAGTAGCAGGATACAAATTAATGCACAGAAATCTCTTGCTTTCCTATACACTGATGATGAACAATATGAAAGAGAAATTAAGGAAACACTCTCATTTCCCATTGCAACAAAAAGAATAAAATACCTAGGAATAAACCTACCTAAGGAGACAAAAGACCTGTATGAAGAAAACTATAAGACACTGATGAAAGAAATTAAAGATGATAGAAACAGATGGAGAGATCAACCGTGTTCTTGGATTGGAAGAAGCAACATTGTAAAAATGACTATACTAGTCAAAGCTATCTACAGATTCAATGCAATCCCTATCAAACAACCAATGGTATTTTTCACAAAACTAGAACAAAAAATTTCACAATTTGTTGGAAACAAAAAAAAACCCCAAATAGCCAAAGCAGTCTCGAGGAAGAAAAACCGAGCTGGAGGCATCAGGCTCCCAGACTTCAGACTATAATACAAAGGTAGAGTAATCAAGACAGCACAGTACTTGCACAAAAACAGAAATATAGATCAATGGAATAGGATAGAAAGCGCAGAGAAAAACCCACACACATATGGTCACCTTATCTTTGATAAAGGAGGCAAGAATATACAATGGAGGAAATACAGCCTCTTCAATAAGTGGTGCTGGGAAATCTGGACAGCTACATGTAAAGAATGAAATTAGAACACTCCCTAACACCTTACACAAAAATAAACTCAAAATGGATTAAAGACCTAAATGTAAGGCCAGGCACTATAAAACTCTTAGAGGAAAACATTGGCAGAACACTCTATGACATAAATCACAGCAAGATCCTATTTGACCCACCTCCTAGAGAAATGGAAAGAGAAACAAAAATAAACAAATGGGACCTAATGAAACTCAAAAGCTTTTGCATTGTAAAGGAAACCATAAATAAGATGAAAAGACAATGCTCTGAATGGGAGAAAATATTTGCAAATGAAGCAACTGACAAAGGATTAATCTCTAAAATTTACAGGCAGCTCATGCAGCGCAATATTAAAAAAACAAACAACCCAGTCCAAAAATGGGCAGAAGACCTAAATAGACATTTCTCCAAAGAAGATATACAGATTGCCAACAAACACATGAAAGGATGCTCAACATCACTAATCATCAGAGAAATGCAAATCAAAACTACAATGAGGTATCACCTCACACCAGGTAGAATGGCCATTATCAAAAAATCTAGAAACAATAAATGCTGGAGAGGGTGTGGAGAAAAGGGAACACTCTTGCACTGCTGGTGGGAATGTGAATTGGTACAGCCACTATGGAGAACAGTATGGAGGTTCCTTAAAATACTAAAAATAGAACTACCATATGCCCCAGCGATCCCACTACTGGGCATATACCCTGAGAAAACCATAATTCAAAAAGTCATGTACCACAATGTTCACTGAAGCTCTATTTACAATAGCCAGGTCATGGATGCCACCTAAGTGCCCATGACAGATGAATGGATAAAGAAGATGTGGTACCTATATACAATGGAATATTACTCAGCCATAAAAAGAAATGAAATTGAGATATTTGTAGTGAGGTGGATGGATCTAGAGACTGTCATACATAGTGAAGTAAGTCAGAAAGAGAAAAACAAATATCGTATGCTGACACATATATATGTAATCTAAAAAAAAAAAATGGTTCTGAAGAACCTAGGGGCAGGACAGGGATAAAGATGTAGACATAGAGAATGGACTTGAGAACATGGGGAGGGGGAAGTGTAAGCTGGGTTGAAGTGAGAGAGTGGCATGGACATATATTCACTACCAAATGTGAAATAGCTAGTGGGAAGCAGCTGCATAGCACAGCGAGATCAGCTTGGTGCTTTGTGACCGCCTAGAGGGGTGGGATAGGGAGTGTGGGAGGGAGGGAGATGCAAGGGAGGAGATATGGGTATATATGTATATGTATAGCTGATTCACTTTGTTATAAAGCAGAAACTAACACACCATTGTAAATCAATTATATTCCAATAAAGATGTTAAAATAAAAAAAGAAAAGAAATGAGCCCCTTGAGGACAGGGATTATGCTTCATCCATCTTGTATCCTGGGCCCCAGTGCTCAGCCTTGGGCTCAATAAACATTTGTTAAATAAAAAAAAAAAAAAAAGTAAACAAATGGGAAGAAAGTAAATAAAACTATCTTTATTCACTGATGAAATGATCGTCTATGTAGTAAAGTTGAAAGAACTGACAGAAAATCTCCTGGAATTAATAAGCAGTGTTGCATGATACAAGGTTAATATACAAAAGTGAGTTGCTTTCCTATCTACTGGCAATGAACAAGAGGAATTTGAAAGTTAAAAAAAACAACACCACCATATATATTAGCATCCAAAGAATGAAATGTTTAGGCACAAATCTAACTAAATACATACAAGATATAAGTTGATAACTACAAAACTGATGAATGAAATCAAGGAAAAACTAAATAATTGGAGAGATATTCCTTGTTCATGGACAGAAAGACTCAATACGTTAGTTCTCCCCAATTTGATCTACATTCAATGCAATCCCAAATAAAATCCTAGCATGTTATTTTGTGAATATCAGCAAAATGATTCTAATGTTTATTTGCAGAGGAAAAAGAATCATAATAGCCTACACAATGTTGAAGGAGAAGAACAATATTAAAGTCAGGTTATGCTACCTGACTTCAAAATTTACTATAAAGCTATAGTACTCAAGAGAGTGTGCCATTGTTGCAAGAATAAACAAATAGAAAAATGGAACAGAGCAGAGAATTCAGAAATATACCCCATAAATACAGTCAACTGATTACTGATCTTTAACGAAGTACCAAAGGCAGCAAAATGGAACAAAGATAGTCTCTTCAACAAATGTTGCTGGAACTGGACATCCATGCCAAAAAACAAAAGCAGAAAAATGAATCTAGTTATAGACCTTATATTCTTCACAAAAATTAACAAAAAAAAATGGAATTATAGATTGATATGTAGAACACAAAACTGTGAAACCCCAAACGATAACATAGGAGAAAACCTAGATGACCTTAGGTAAGGTGATGACTTTTTAGATGCAATACCAAAGACACAACCTATGAAAGAAATAAGTAATAAGCTGAACTTCATTAAAATTAAAAACTTCTGCTCTGCAAAAGACAATGTCAAGAGAATGAGAAGACTAGCCACAGAATGGGAGAAAATATTTGAGAAAGACACATCTGATAAAGGATGTACTCCAAATATACAAAGAACTCTTAAAACTCAACAAGAAGAATCGACCCAGTTTTAAAAAGGGACAAAGACCTAACAGGCACCTCACTAAAGAAGACATACAGATAACAAATAAGCATATAAAGAGATGCTCTGCATTATATGTCATCAGGGAAACAGCAATGAAATACCAGTACACACCTGTTAGAATGGCTAAAATCTGAAACGCTGACAACAACAAAAGTCAGTGAGGACTTGGAGCAATAGGAGCTCTCATACATTGCTGGTGGGAATAAAACATGGTACAGCCACTTTGGAAGTCAGTTCACAATTTTTTTTAACTAAATATACTATTACCATATGATCCAGAAATTGCAGTCCCTGGTATTTACCCAAAGGACTTGAAAGCTATGTCTGCACAAAAACCTGCACACAGATGTTTATAGTACCTTTATCCATATTCGTCAAAGCTTGGAGGTAACCAAGGAGTCCTTCAGTAGGTGAATGGCTAAATAACCTGTGGTACATCCAGACAATGAATTACTATTAAATGCTAGAAAGAACTGAGCTACCAAGCTGTGAAAAGAAGTGGAAGAAACTTAGGTAAATATTACTCTAGGTGAGAGAAGACAATCTGTAAAGGCTACATACTGTATGATTCCAATCATGTGCCATTCTAGAAAAGGCAAAACTCTGGAGACAGTAAAAAGATCAGTGGCTGCCAGAGTTTAGGGGTGGTGGTTAGGGCGAATAGGCATAATACGAAGGATTCATGATTCTATCCTCAACATTCTATTACCACTCTGGTACCACTCCATAGAAAGATGCACAAAAGTGAAGTTAGAATATTGCTTATAAGTTTAGTTTTTATATTTAAATATTCAGAAATGATTTGTGTTCATCAATGGGGAAGTTATAACCATAATATGATGCAACTATGCCTTGGAATATTATGCAACTTTTAAGAAGAGTGGCATGGACCTATATATACCCAGAGCCACATTAAGGAAAAAATAAAAGCAAAATCTCAAGAAAATATAAAATATACTAAATTTTATTAAATGTAAACAGTATACTTACAAATACATGTGTAAGTGAATGTAAGAGAGATTGGGAGTTTGCACACCATACTGTTTGTGGACGTGAGATGGATAAGTGAGTGGGTAAAGGGACAACTCTTATGGTCTAGACCCCCCCCACACACACAACCCCAGTGGACCAGGTCAAGGCTAGATTTTATCTAAAATCTCATCCTTGCTCAGGACTATTTCTACTTTTGACTTATTTCTTCTTCACAAATTTGTGTGAAGTACACCCTCAGCAAAACACAGGCCTTCTAATCCCTAACTGTATTATTCTAGGGAACCCAACATTGACTGGCAGGTATGAGTGTAAAGGGATATGGTTAAATCAAATTAAAGAATCAAGTATAAGAGTTGGAAAGAGGTTTGTAGATGTTTTTGCATGGAATCAAGGGACACTTCCTCAAGTATGAGGAGCACAGTATTCTTCAAATAGAAAGATAAAGATGAGAAAAGTTTGGGAAACAGTAGCTATAACTTCACACACACTGTTAATAATTTTTCTTTAAGGATTTTTATTTCCAGTATCTTTTAAAGAATGTACTGGTCTTAGACTTTATACTGCAAAATCAAACGTTTGTTCTCAGGCATTGATTTCAGCTGTCCAAATTATTGTGAGAATTGCCTTTTGTATAGCACTCATCTTGTTATGATAGCATCTTTAAATAACTAGTTATAATAATTGGCATGGTAAGAGATGGACCTATTTTGCATCTTTTAAAAATATTTTGATATATATGTTTCAATCTAAATTACTGAGTATTTTTATAAAAATTAAAAGAACAGTATGAGCACTAAAAGCATGTTTTAGGAAACTACACAGCCCCATCAGAGTTGGAAAAACATTATCTCAATCCTTTGTTTTTCTGAGTGTTCACAGGAATTGTATTTTACTTTTAAACCTAAGGAATTAAAAGTTAATCAGATGTTGGTGAGAAGTCAGATAAAATACACATCCATATGCTGTCTGATGAGGACAATGAAACAGTTCTGATAACATTTTAAAAAAATTTTATTTCAATTTTTTAAAACCTAGAAATCACTAATAAAGGGCACTTAGACCTATGAAAGATGACATTAAAGGATATTTGCCATCAGAGATTACCTACCAGCACTATAAATCACATGTCATTTAGTGATGTATCTAAAACTACTTAGTTGGCATGACAAAATCGGAGAGTGATTACATGATTTATGAGGTATAGAGGAGAACCCCTCAAGGGGGAATATTCACAGAGACCAAAATATTTGAACATGGAAAGACTATTTTACTTTCCTTAATATCAATTCAGATTTACATGAGGGGGGAAAATCTAGTGGGTAATTTAAGCACAATTTTATGGTGTTAGATATAAAAGATAAAAAAATTAGAATGCTTCTATCAAAATGATAAACAAGAATAAAAATGCCTGCAGTACTATAAAGACAGGATATAAACTCTTTTTTTCCTCTCAAGAAATAAAAAATATGATCAACAGAAAAAAGAAGGCAGCATATTTTAGAAGATAAAACATGAGCTTGTATTCCTGGTTTAGATTCAATTCCATGATGTATTAATTTTTCAATCTTTGCACTATTATTTAACTTCTCTGTGCCCAATTTACTCATTTATACAATGGAGATTAAAATATCTATTTCATAATACTGTTTTTAAAATTAAATTATCAAACATAAAATCTCTTAGAACCATGCCTAGCATAGAGTTCTGCTCGGTTTTAAATTGATAGCTCTCATTATTTTTAGTATTGGGAAACAAGAGTAAATCAACCATGCATATTTTGTTTTTCTATTGAAATGGCTTCAACTTTACCACAACGTCTATTTAAAAGAATACATGGAGATAAAAACATAAATGCTTGTGTTGTCTGAATGAGGTGTTTCAGGAGCATTAAAATTAATGAAACTAGATAATGGCCTGCAGAACTGATGCTCTGTTCAATGCACTGTTCTGTTTCCAGTAGACTTGGTTAAGACATAGTGGGATGAAGGCAAGAAAATCTTTTTCAAACAGCTCTTTATATGGAAAACTCTTTTGTGGTGCTTCTACATGGTTAAGATGTTTAGGAAGAGACTGATTTTAGACAATTCATCAGTTCTCTCTGGTCTAGTCAAAAACAGTGGCTAACATATCTTAAGGCCTGTTTCTCACACTATTCAAAACATGTTAAATGTATCGATTCCTTTAATCTTATGATAACCTTATAAAGTAGTACTTTTATTCTCATTTGGGGTGGTAGAGATAAATGTGGCAAAGCTCCTGGCTTCATGTTCTGCCAGAGATAGAGGCTCATGAGTTTAAAAACAAGCAAATCAATAAATACACAAATACATAAAATAATTACATGCATAAGTCAGAGACAGGCAAAACTGTGGGTTAATCAAGTCTACCGAAGCCTGGTAGTGTTTTCCTCTTATTTTTGAAGTTTTTACCCAAACTTCCATTCTAGACCTAATATGTATTTTTAGACATCCAACCAGAACATCTTCCAGGACTCTAGGATGGAATGGAGCTCAGAATAAAGCAGCCACAGCAGCCTTTTCTTTCTTAGAGAGAACAAGTCATGGCCAAATAAGAAAAATGAGTGTCTCTCTTTTGTTTTGCATGGCTTTACTTTCAATTCATCACTTCTAAATAGTTGACTACAATTCTAATGGATCTTTCTGACCCCTCCCATCCCAACCAGTATGTATGCATCCCTTCTCCTTCCTAGTAACTTGCTGGTCAAGAATATTTCCTGAGACAACCAAGCTCTGACTTTCCCAATCTTGGGGAAGTTGCTGCTGAGATAAGCCTAAATTCTGTAACTAGGGATGAGAAGAAATTAAAATGAACTCCTTTTTCTCAAAAATTTTAAAAACTTTTATGTTATTCAACTCATTGTAACTTTTTCAATATCAAAAAATAGTGAATACTTTATTTTTTGCATCTTTCTTGATATATTGTTTTTATACTTCTCTCAATTCTACTCTAACTGGTAAACACTAACAGTCTTCAAATATAGCATAAATTGAAAAATAGATGAGCATAGTGTTTTCACACAATGTGTACTGTGTGGTGTTTGCTGATACCATTTATGAAAGAGGTCAGATTTAGCTCAAAGAGCAAAGCCACAGTGTAATGTCAGCCTGGTGTCAGTGAAGGACATTTAAGGAATGCCAACGTCAAGGCAACTATGGCATTTTTCTTCATCAAGTCCTTGGAAAAGAACCAAAACTAGTATTTTCTGATACATAATATGACTATCACTGATGGCATGAAGTTTGGATTTTGGTACTACATAGATACATATTTGAATTAGAATAATTATAATTCATTTAAATATATATTGGAAAATACTCATTTTCCATTAATATGATATTAAGTTTTAAAATATTCCATTTGAAGCAAAAATTATTAGTTAATTTAAAGGCAATAAAGACAGTATTTAGAGAAGGCCAAGTTCATAAATTTGGTACCCGAATGAGTAAAACTGGGGAAATGATGGGCTATACAAATACTATATCCAGGTTGAGACTGAAGAATTTAAAGTTCCTTTGTTTATATCTTGTCTGTGCAGATGGATCATACACTTCCTGAGGCTCCCATAATATCTGGCACATGCCTGAACACATGCCTAAGCAAGGTATTCAAACACCTTTGTGACCTAGATTGATGTGCGTTCAGCTTTACCTTTCCCCACTCCCTGACTTCTAGCCTCAGTAGGTTCCTGCAAAACTTCTGTTTTACCACTTCAACCACTGCAACTCCCTCTACCTACAAGGCCCTTGCCACTCTCCTGTGGCTAATGCCAATGCCTACATATTCAGCTCTGCCTCAAAGCTACCCCTAAACACCCCAGTTGGGGAAGAGCCTCATATCTATCGTCCTATAGCCTCCTGTGAATACCACTGTTCACAGTACAGTAAGCCAGGTAAGCACAAATTATTTCAATACCCTGTGGCAAGATCTGGAAGACAGGGACTTGATTCAAGTCACCTTAGTATTCCCAATACATTGCACAATAACTGGAGCTGTAGGCATTCAATAAGTGTTTACTGTATTTTCTTTATAATAGACTTTTCTTTTCTTTTTTTTTTTTTTTTACTTGCCTTAGAGAAAGTTTTGGAGAAAAGTATTCCCAATAATACAGTCTCTTCTTCCATGAATTACACAAATGTTAGCATTTCCTAAAGTGTGTCTGTACAGAAAAATGGTCTGTGGGGAAAAAATGGTCCTGTGGCCAAATATATTTGGAAATGACTGCCTATTTTCACTCTCATTATGGAAAACCAGCTCTCATCATGATACATGTTAATTCAATAAATATTTATTGAGAATCACACTCAATATAAGAGGTGAATAAGACAGAAATAAACTATGTCCTCATGGATTTTATGATCTATCAGATCTCTGAGAAGTCTTGAAATAAAAAAAAAAAATTTGCCTTGTTCACCAACATGTTCCAATATATTTGATCAGAGATCCTTAATACACATCAATATTCCAGACACACATTATGGAAAATATTGCCCAGCAATGTTACCCAGATTAGATAATGCTTTTTCCTCTCTTAACCTAAGTTTATTCTTTGTATTACTTCTAATTTCCATGACAACTAGGAGAAATTGATAATTCCATAGTAACAGTACATATTATTACTTAAATATTAAAACTAATAGTTAGAAATGTTTAAATTGCAGTTCTATTTGAAGATGCTTTATATTGTTAAAATGCTATTAATTGATTAAAGCATTGAAAATAAAGTGAGGCAAAAGTAAAACGTCATTAAAGACTTGTACTATAGGTAGACATAAACAAAGGTTTGTAAAACACTAATTTACTGATTTGCAGTTGCTAAATGAATACATACTGGATTTACATAGAGTTTAGTTGAATACATGTTCCAGCCTGTGCTGTGATACTGTAGCTTGGTTTCTATAAATTAGTCTAGATTTTTACTACCAGACTAAAATGGAAAATTAGAAAAATTAAAAGAAACAAATCAGGCACCACTCTTCTGTCACATGTAGTTATTTCTTGGGGGAAAAAAGTTGTTGTAAATTATATGGTCAATTGATTTTTTTCTTAATTTTCATATTACTTTCATGAGTTACTAGCCAAAAAAAGAAGTCATTTTATCAGACTTAATTTATCTTGACACCTCACAGCTTTTAAACACCTGTTTCATATTAAAATTTTCTCTTTCTTTGGTGTTAGTAGCTTTTTATATGTTTGTCTCCATCTACTCCCATGGATATTTTTTCTATATTCTCTCTAATGATAACACCTACTATTTTCATCTTTTCACTGGGGGCGTTACCCAAGATTTAATTAGGAGATCTTTTCTGTATAGTTTTCTGTCTATATTTACCTCTATATCACCAGAGATTAAATCAGTACCTCCAACATGCCAGGTGCTCAGAAATATTTGCTAAACTAATGCATGAGATAAAGCTGAATAAACTATGGCAGTTGTGGATGGCATAAAGTAGGAGAAAAGGGGACAGTAGGAGGGATTAAGGCTCACTTAAGGTGCCCCAGGCTTCACTCTTTTGCCACATGAGATATTGACATTACAGAAATTTGAGCTAAATCATGGCTTTATCAATACTAAATGGAACTCTAGTGTTGTTAGAACTTATGTCCAAAACATACGTGTTAGCAAGAGGGACCATGTCTATTTTATTTACCCTTTTATTCCTAGTGCCGTGAACAATGCCTGGAGACATAGTATGCACTCAAATATTTGCCAACAAATAAAGCCAATCAATTAATTGATGAGGAAAAGTATCATCAATATTGTGCCCACAGAATTTTCCACCAGGATGGAAATTAAAAGAGAAATATCTTTTAACAGTCAATTCATCAAATCACAATCTCTGCTTAGGAAATTTCTTGAATTTTAGCATTTCCATGTCTATATTTCTTACTCTTATACGCAATTATGTTAATATTCTAATCATAATATAATATACATTTTCATAACTAAACATAAGAATAATTATATTTATTTTGAGGTCCAAATTACCAGATGGACAGTGATACAACTTCATATTTTATTCAATCATTCCCTATGTATAATATTCCAAAGTTAATTGCAATTGAAGTCATATTTTTAACATTCCTTAACAATAGGACCAGTGTCATACCTTATAATACATAGTATCTAGCTTTTTTGCTATTCATATAGTTGATGCTTAATGAATATTTGGTAATCTAATGAATGATCGAATATTAGGGCTTACTGATACCTTGAGAGCCATAGTCTTCTCAAAGTTTCTTTAAAGTTTGAATTATTTTACAACTTGAATCAACTCAAAAAGATGGCAAAGCCAGTGGTCAGCATCTCTTGACCCTCCTTGCAACGGTGGGCTCCTCATTCTTTCTAACTCTTTATTAACTAAAATTCCAACTCTGAATATGCCACTCACTTAAAAAACTTACACTTCTCTTCCTCATTTCTCCTAATAAAAAGCTGCCTAAATAGTCTCTTGTTTCCTGAAAAGCAATTCTCTGAAATCTGGAAATGATGAAGCCCAGCTTTCCTAAATAGTTCTGTCTTTACCAATCCTTAGGTGCCACCAAGATATCGAGCATTGATATTTGGTGTATAAAATGTACTTGACTAAACTAAAACAAAACTAAGAAATAAGCAAATGCATTATGTTATACAATTCTACTAGATACTTAAAAGTTTTGAACAGTTTTCTCCTCTTTAGAATTTTCTTTAATAATTGTACTTTAAATGTTATTCCTCCCATGAAGCGAGATGAAGATGTAAAGGGGTAAAATGGAATGGACAGAGTTAGTGGGAGAGAAATGTCAAGTCCACGTTAAGCAAATTGTATAACAAAAGGAAACATTTATCAAAAGGAAACATTAATATTTGCCAATAATGACAGTCAAAAAAGAATCAAAGGTCCATTCATGAAGATTACAAAGTCAATTATCTAAAGCTTTAAAAAATGACCTCAAATCTAATTAAAATAAAATTGAGCTAGCGTATTATAATGTTGAAATAGTTGAACCAAATATACGGGTGTCTTGTATGTCCATCTGGAAATTTGAAATTTGGGACAAATTTACTTGACACATTTTTATGTTTAGTTATAAAACTACAAATTGTGTTTAGAATGTTAACATCAACAATTGCATAATAAGGTAGAAATGCACCCTTTTTAGTGTCTTTTCTAGCCTTCTAAAAGTTCCTGGATGAGTAATAAAATATCTATTAATACTTTTATAATGAGCTCTCACTGTAAGAAAAAAACATGTAGCATTTTAAAGCTAGCTGTCATGTAATGTACAAAATAGTGAACATGTTTGTTATTCATTACCTGATACTTTATAGTTATGAATTTTTCATATCCCTGTAGTGTCATCTTACCCCAGCTGCCCTGGCATACATCTGGTTCAAATCAGGGCCAGCCAAACATAAACAAATAAATGAAGTTGAACAGGTAAGTCTTAGAGATCCTTTTCCATGATACAGAGAAAAAATCTTTGTTTTGATTTTAGAAATACTGTAGTGAGGAGGTATTGGTAAAAGGGATTGTTGGTTAATACTAATGAATAATTGAAATTCATTCATATTTTAAAATAGTTGCTGGATATTAACTCTAGAAAACTCAGAACATCCTTAGAACTATGTCATTTTCATATAGCAATAGAAGTTAAGTCCCTAGTCATCCATGCTGCTATACTTGGGACATTACCTCCTGAATTCTTAGTCATGTTTTTATTGCCTTAAGAAATATATTAATTTATATTTCATACATCTCTCATATTCACTTGGCAAAATAATTCTATCATAATATCTCACTAAAGATATTTCAAATATCCCTTTCTCTAAAAGATAGGTAGATTTAGAAGTATGCCTTAAATTGGGATGCCCTAGATTAGTAAGTAAAGTGTACTGTACAATGAGCTGGTTCTGTTGGCACTCTTATTTTCACCATGACACCAAGAGAAATAATATTTACCTAGGAGACACATGCAATATTTTGTGTAATTTCCCAAGAATTTACTGCAATTCAGTCACCTATGTTCTTATATTTTTTTAAATCAAAGTAAGTGAGGATAATGATAGTATAAAAATAACCTTGAATCTTTTCTCTATGGTAAATAAATCACTTATGAAATTTCATATTTTAGTTTTTGTTAATAGAAAACACCTTGGGGGAGATCTCACATGAGATTTTGCCACATACCTCTATAACTGTTAATGTAATGTAGCTGCGTTCTGAGTTAACTTGACTCTTTGTTTTGTTTTTTGGTGTTTTTTTTTTTTTTTTTTGCAGTACGCGGGCCTCTCACTGCTGTGGCCTCTCCCGTTGCGGAGCACAGGCTCCAGACGCGCAGGCTCAGCGGCCATGGCTCACGGGCCTAGCCGCTCCGCGGCATGTGGGATCCTCCTGGACCGGGGCACGAACCCGCGTCCCCTGCATTGGCAGGCGGACTCTCAACCACTGCGCCACCAGGGAAGCCCCGGGAAGCCCCCTAACTGGACTTTTTTGGACCTAAAGTACCTGTTCTCATATCTGAATCAAAATGGTGTCAATATTAAACTAAAGTTAATGTTGAACTTCCATTGGTTCCTAGGTAGAAGTGGACCTGAGGCTTGTTCTATTAAAGATGATCCAGGTTCTTAACTCAACAATTCAATCAGAATCATACAAGCTTTCTCACACTATAATAACTTCCAGAGGGCAGATGAACTAAAATAAAACTCAGATTTCAACAAAAGTTTGGGAAAATATTAGCAAAGTACAAAAGACTAAGAACACTAAGGTAGTTATTTTCAACCTAGTTTTTCCTTGCTTTAAAAAATGCCACTGGCAAGAATAATGATGCTTCCATAATGTTACTAGAGTGCTATATTTTTAAAGCAGCATGTAAGCCTCATAAAAGGGTAATGAGTTCCTTAAGTGATAGTAAAATAAGCTTTCATGTAGAGATATGCTGAGGTACTACTGTTCATGGGCAGCACTAGAGTTGCATTACCTATTTTGTATTGCAATTTTCACTAACAAAAAAAAAAGGAATTACAGTAATGGTCACATTTTCTTCCTCTGACATATAAAAGAACGCTAGTGGAATTCAACTAAGAAAATGGATAAAATCTTATATAAAATTTATACTTATTTGGCCATTCTTCTTTATATAAGCATGTCCTTTGAGTAGCAGTAAATTTCTCTGGCTAATCATAGAATTACCCCCAGATACCTATTTTCAGTTGATTTGGTCTCTGCTCGATTTATCAATTATTACAACTTCATAAAATATGCATACGTCCTTTGACATTTATATTAAGTAACACTTGTCTTCTCCCTTCCATGTAAAATAACAGTCAATAAAAGGAATCATTCAGTATTGGTGAAATATAATTTAATAGAAGACATAAAAAATTGTTTTAAAGTCCTTCAATCTAGTTTCACCCTTCAGGAGAAAAATCTTGTCTATCATGTAATTGAAATCCCCTAAGAATAGAAATTCCATATTAAATTCCATTGGTTAATTGCGTACACAATCAAGAAGACTTTTCTATCCTCTATCACCATTCTTAATTGGATTTCTTGCTCTTTAGCAACAAGAAGAAACAGATGGTTCCAGAAATCAGAAATTTCCAGTAAGCGGCAGGTACATGAAATGTCTTAGTGTTTTGTCATATTAAGTTTGGCAAGGCAACATGTAGAGGAAGGAGAGATTATATCTAAGAAGCTTGTGAGCAAGTTTCTAAAGGATTCAAATGGAAATTATGACTTCCAGGGCAGGTATTTAAAAAGAAATGCTTTTGAATGATAGACCGCAGACAAATAATATAGACTATGGTGAGGAAAAGCCCTTATTCTTAAGTCTGAAGTTAAATCAAAAAAAAAAAAAAAAGCTCAACATGGAAGACTAGAGGATAAAACTTTCTGTGGTTTCATAAAAAGCTAAGCCCATTAGCACCCAACTATTGAAGTGCTTTCTTCCTAACAAATATATGAACTTTTTGCATGAGTTAAATCAAGAAAGATAAAAGTGCCCAAATGCTAAATTCTATTTTCATTGGACAGGGTAAGTGTATATTTCTATTTAGATTACAGACTTTATTTAATAGAAGAGCCAAATGAAAAACTTGGTGCTCCTCTGTAGCCACTCATGTGTAAAAGTCTGTGCATATTTGAAAAATAGAAACAAAGGCAGCTTTTTAATCCTTAAATCTGAAACTAGTTGGTGGGTAGGGCGATCTGCTCAGCCTGAGTGCAACTGGTTCCTCAGTACATAGTCTCAGGCCAGAGGATCATATGAAGCAATTTTAAGACAATTTCTGTATATTTTTATTCCAGATTCCCTATAATTAAAAAAATTAAAATATACCAAGGAATTTGTACATACAAATATACAATGAAATGAGTATTTCCTTCACAGGAGAGGGGGAGAGAATAAGAAATTTATGTTAAGTTCTTCCTAAAAGTCTGGATTTTTAAAAAGTTTTTTTGGGGGACAATTATAATTCTTAATGATATTCAAATCGATTTTAATACCTTATAGCAAAAAAGTGAACTATAAACCAATAATACCCTAATTTATTTTAAACATCTAGACAATAATTGATAAGAAAAATGAAAACCAAAATCAAACTTTAAAAGCAAAAATAATTGAAATATATTCTATAATAAAAAAACACTGTTCTTAAGAAATAACTTGAATTAAGTCATAATTGAAAAATGGATATTAAGTTTTTAAAAATAATGTGTTAAGGAATGGTTTGACTTAAGGAATAAAATGACTGAATATTCAGAGTTAATATTCTCCACCCTAACCAAATAGAGAATAAATATGACAAGTCCCTTGCCTCCAGTCTCACTTTTATTCATTCATTTAATAGTAATTTATGAAGCAATTGTTTGGGCAAACAATGATATATGAAAAATAGCACACAATGTTTATGTTGTTAAAATATTTGTTGATATTATTTGACTGTATTTCTTCCTGTGATTTTCTATTACACTATTTGATTACAAAGGAGCAGATCTCTAGAGATCTTCACGTATCTACCGCCAGAATGTGTTTGCAAAATTCTAAAATAGTCCCCATGACTTTTATCCCCTAGTATTACACTTGTAATCATGTTCTGTTACATGGCAAAGAAATTTTGTGAATATCATTAAGGTTACTCGTTAGTTGCCTTAAAATACGGAGTGGGCTTAACCTTTTTTTTTTTTAATTTTATTTTTTTTATACAGCAGGTTCTTATTAGTTATCTATTTTATACACATTACTGAATATATGTCAATCCCAATCTCCCAATTCATCCTACCACCACCATCACCCCCCCACTTTCTCCCCTTGGTATCCATATGTTTGTCCTCTACATCAGTGTCTCTATTTTTCTAGATTCCACATATATGTGTTAAGATATTTGTCTTTCTCTTCCTTACTTCACTCTGTATGACAGTCTTTAGGTCCATCCACGTCTCTACAAGTGACCCAGTTTCATTCCTTTCTATGGTTGAGTAATACTCCACTGTATATATGTACCACATCTTCTTTATCCATTCATCTGTCAATGGGCATTTAGATTGTTTCCATGACCTGGCTATTGTAAATAGTGCTGCAGTGAACACTGGGGTGCATGTGTCTTTTTGAATTATGGTTTTCTCTGGGTATATGCCCAGTAGTGGGATGGCTGGGTCATATGGTAATTCTATTTTTAGTTTTTTAAGGAACCTCCATACTGTTCTCCATAGTGGCTGTATCAATTTACATCCCCACCAACAGTGCAAGAGGGTTCCCTTTCCTCCACACCCTCTCCAGCATTTGTTGTTTGTAGATTTTCCGATGATGCCCATTCTAACTGGTGTGAGGTGATACCTCATTGTAGTTTTGATTTGCATTTCTCTATGAGCAGAGAGTTTTCTCCAGCTGGCAGCAGAAGGGGAAATCAGGGACTGGAAGCCTGAGGGGAATTTGATGCACTGTTGCTGGCTGGGAAATGGAAGGGCCATGTGGAAAGAACTTGAGAGAGATCCTTAGAAACTAAGGGCACCGCGAGCCATCAGCCAGCAAGGAAACGGGAGCTTTGTTCTATAGGTGCAGGAAACTGGATACTACAACGATAAAGAGGAACTTGGAAGCAGATTCTTCCCATAAGCCTCCAAATAAAAGCCCAGGCTGGCTGACACCTTGATTCTGACTTTGAGAGATCCTAAACCAAGAGCCGAGTGGAGCCCACCTGGACTTCTAACCTACAGAGCTATGAGCAAGTAAATGGGTATTGTTTTAAGCTGCTAAATTCATGATAATACATTACACTCCAATTAAAAAAGAAACGAACAAAAAAAGAACTACCACACCAGGATAAAATTGTTAAAGTAAGCCAAGAAAATAATCTTGAATTTGGAAACCTTAGACCTCAAGGAGACACAGGCCATAATTAATGTATAATAAATCACATGTGGGCTTTAAGGCTCCCAATCCTTTCAGCATAAGGAGAATGGATAAAGTTTCTTATGAGCTTGGAAAGGAGGTTTTTAAAGGACAATGTTAATAGTCAATTCCATATTCAAGAACTTAGATGGTATTGGATTTCTGAGAAGGAGATCTGTCGCCTTTCTCTTCTTCAAGACTTGGCTGAAATTAGGGATTTAATAAACAGATAGGTTTGGGGATCTAACCCACAGAGAGATTTGTGTCATCTTTCCTGGGAAGAGACCAGGAAGAGGTAGTTGGTGATAATAATGGTAAACAAATGGCAAATCATGGTAAATAAATTATAATTATTAACATTTGTTAACTTTATTAAATGTCAGACACTGATGTAAATTAATCAATTATTTCACCTAAAACTTACAAAAAACTTACAAAAATAGTAAGATTAAACTACTATTTCCCCTACTTTACAAGTGGAAAACAGGTACAGAGAATTTAAATACTTTCCCAAATCTCCACAGCAGATAAGTACAGGAGCCGGGATTTGAATCCCAGTACTCTGGTTCCTTGGTTTGGGCTCTTAACCACTAACCTAAGGCTTTCAGAAAGTAGGAAAAAAACAACAGAGGAAACTATTTTCATGATGTTTTTAGGCAAATGGTCTAGAGAGACACTATGATACACCTGTTTGTCCCATCCCAATACACACATCTCTAAATGGCATGAGGGCAAGACAATAATTCTTCTGTGTCCACATATGTGAGTAGTGAAAGATCATAGATGGATGGCCTCACCATTTTTCCAATATATGGTGGGATCATCAGAAGAGTAAACATTCTTTGCACCTGAAAGGGGCAAAGCATTAGTAGAGAACTGAACCTAAAAATAGCTAAAATCAGGTAAAAGAACAAGAAGGCCCCCAAAAGTTTGGTCAACCCTGGGAGCTAACTATGCCCATTTCTACTCCACCTTATATAAAGCATTCTTAAATACAAGTCTCACATTTTATTTTGATATTGAAATACATGGATGTTTTACAAATAACAGGATTTAATCCATTTTGTTCATTAGGTATTTTGTGCAAAGAGGTTTCCTAACTTACTTTGTATATATCTATTATAGGTTAACCTTCTGAAAAAAGTTTTCAGTATTAAAAAAAATCTACATTATCTACATATTTTAATTATATAACTATGAATGTATGGATATCAGGTAGTCTAAAATATAAGAAATAATCTGGAAAAACTAAATATTGAACCACATTTTATCAGAATTGCTTTGGTATATAAGTAAAATTTTAATCTACTTATGTGCTTTATTAATTTTATATCTACATATTCAATGGAAATTTTAGATATGTACATATGTTTATATTTACTTTTCCTTTATTGTCAACTCTTATTTTAGTATATGTCAGCAAAGCAAAATAAACAAAAAGAAAACAAAAACAACAGATGTTTCTTGCAAAGACCAAATAAAAAGTGTGCATTACATTTATACCTCTATTTTTAGCAACCAGAATGAGATCATATATTAATTCTATGTACTGATAAATGATGCCAAAATGTATAATATCATACATTTAGTTTTAAAGTGAAACCTAGAAATTTTAGTTAGATCTAAACTTAGCTGTGTCTCTTCAGATTCATCACTTGGTACCATATGTTGTGTTTCTGATCACAATTCTCATAATCTGTGGAGAGGCTACAGATGTCTGCCTTTAAATAAAAACAGCAATCAGTTTGCTAAAGAGTGGACATGGGCCACATTTCTAATTTTAAGTTGGAAAATTTGTTCCATTTTACAGATTTATTTTTACCCCTGAAAAGTCCTAACAAGATTTGCTAAGTTTGACTATTATAGACAGTTCATTTTTTATCAGTTTATCCATTTCAGGTAATATTTTTCAAAGATCCATACTAAGGCTATGTTCTGAAATTTAATGCAGTAGTTACTTTCACTTACTACTTTAAAAAATTTTTTGAGTGTAAGTGAATTTATAATTTCCTCTTTCCTGATCATGGATGATCTCAAAACACTTTCACTCTTTACTCTCAATTGTGTAAATCTGTCAGTGAATGGAAAAAGATTTCTATATTTACATTCGAGACATTCCTAGAAATTTAATCCTACAAGTTAGGAATTGTTATTGAATAACTTAACGATTGTTATTGAATAATTCATCCAACTTATGGATAAAGAAACTAAGGCTCAGAGAAATTGAGTTGAGTCACAAAACTAGAGTGGCAGATTTAGAGCCCAATCAAGGAAAAGTGATTCACTCAACTAAGTTAAAGAAGCTATACTTAGAATTGTTGGACAGTGTTAGCTAACACAGGCATATTTTGTATTTCCGTTCCCAGGTTTTCAAACACTTATATTTAATTATTTTCCTATGTTTAACTACTCCCTTGAAGTTCAGACATGAAGTGGTACTGTATATTTTAAAAAACTAAAAAGCATACAATGTGTATATAAATGTGTAGATGTTCAGCAGTACATAATATTATTAATCTTTCCAAAGCATAACTTTCAGAGGGAATGATCTACATATATTTAAACATAGAGTTTCAATGAAAGTGATTATTTCTGGATGCTGCCATATCTATTTCTAAATATTTTAATTTTGCCTAATTTTATTGGAATTCTATAGTAGTTATTTATTAATAATTTAGGACCTCTCTTTCTCTCTTTGTAGGTCTCTTTATTCTTAAATTATTTTCTAGGAATGGCTTTCCTTCTTGTAAATCCCAATTCACATTTTTTGAACTGTGCATAAACAGGTAAAAGTTGATTCCAGAGGGAATATATTAGCTGGCTCAGGACACATCTGATACTCCAACTCCATGATAAATCAAGAAAACCATGTCATTTTGGATAAGAAAAATGACATGGTTTATCTCCAGTACTGTTAATATTCTTTGGTAATTTCTTGAAACTGTCATACAGCTAGAACTATCATAAAAATTGATGAAATAAATGTGGCATTTCCAGAGGTTAAGTTGGCACAATTTTTCATTAAAAAAATACCATTGATACAGAAAATTGCTAAATTTACTGAATGCGTGTGCCTTAGATGTTTTGTATTTCATTAATTTAGTCATTCTAAAACAGCAATAGCGACTGTTAGTTAAAACCAATCAGGGCTCTTACTCTACAAGAGTAATGCTACCTGTTACTGATATGGAAGAAGTCTGGGCATAGTGATCATTATTAGCATGACTGCATCATCATAATAATAAATGGTACTGCCAGTAGTGTTTTTGCAAGTTTCTGTTACTTCCTTATTGCTCACTAACCTTTCTTTACTTATATAAATAAATAAAGGAATTTGGTTTGTAAATCTGTGATAATCATTATTAATTTATCACCCTGTTAGTTAGGACCACATTCATTGTGGGATTTCTTATCCATCCCAGAATTGTTTTACTCAGCTGGTTAGATGATATTTTGTAAGATAAGATACCATTTCCTTAACTGTGCCATTTTAAAGCAATGTGTGTGGTTTATTGATAAAATGAAAGGCCACTATGCTCAATACTAATTCATTGTTCCTAGTTACCTGTGAGATTTAGTCCTCAGAATCTTCCTTACAGGGCCATTTATTTTATCAACATGATAATGGTGATGAAGATAGATAGATAAGTATTTATATTTAAAATGTGAAGTATGTAAAGGTAACCAACACTGTATTAATAATACATTATGAAAAACTAGACATATCCCAGAAATGGAAAAGTGGTTTTACATTGGGAAATATACTAGTGTGCTTTTCTTCATATTTAAGATTAATGAAAACTATGGAGAAAACATATTCAACAAGATTCAATATCCATTCATGATAAAACTCTTAGTGAACTATCTCTACATAGTTCTATACTATCTCTACAACTTTCTTAAACTTTTAAATTATAACTCTAGATATCATTTTAATGCTACTTCTACTCAATATTGAATAAAGAAGTCCTAGAGTATAAGGATTGGAAAGTAAGAAAAAATATTTTCATATTTGGAAATAACAAGAGTGAAATAGACAAATTATAAGAACTGGTCAGGGTTTCAGCAGTAGTGCTGGATACAAAATGTCTATATAAAAGGCACTGCATTATCATACACCAGTAACAGATAATGTTATAATACAAATGATAGTAACAAAAACAAACAAATTGAGAGAAAAAAAAAGCTGTTGAAGAACATAAAAATTCCATATCAAAAACTACCAATTTCCCCTAGGTTAATCTATAATCAGTGTAACTGTAAACAAAATCTCATAGATATCATCACAATGTGATTTATATTTAAAAAAAAAAAAGGGCCGAGAACACTCAAGACAATTTTGAAGAACAAGGTGCAGATACCAGATATCAAACAATAAACCACTAGAGTCCTTAAGATAATACTAACACGGAGACAGACAATCCAATGGAATATTATCAAGAACCAAGTTATTGACCTATTTAATATAAAAATTTTATCTATGAAAAATGTGGCATTATATATTGATGGCAGATACTCAATATTTTTGCATCTGTAATTGGAAGTGAAAACACTATGACTTATTACTTGTATGGCTCTGATCTGAAGGTACCAGTGAGGTTTAAAATGGTTAAAAAGTCCCTCTTTTTCATTGCTTAAAAAAAAAAAAAGTTTTTTGAATTATTTGAATTATTGGCTTTTAAAAAAGTCTTTAACACTTGATAATAGCTGTATAAAACTCATGGACTTATTTTACTAAAGCAGTCATTAATTAGAAAATACTGATGTAATGTATTGAATGACTATAGGTAATATTTAGGTATTTTATTTCTTCTATACAAATAAACTAAATTTTGTTCTAGGAAAAGTATAGAATTAATCTAAATTCTTATTTTTTTGGAATAAGTTTCTAAAATATTCTATTTTTCCCAATTCATTTTTATATCAGTTTGTCATTTATAATAATGCCAAATTTGTGTCTTCTCTTTAGATTATTCAAATTATTTCCCAGAGAGTTTCCTATTTTATTAAATTTTATAAAGAACTAGTTTTTGGCCTATGGTTCCTTTCCATTATATCTTTGTCTTTTATTTCCTTAAGTATTGTTTTTATCTGTTATACCTCCATTGTATTTAATTTGGGTTTGTTCTATCATTATTTTTTTTTAGTAATATTTTATAGTTTTATTCTTTTCTAATGTAATTATTTAAAGCTACAAACTTCCCTTGAAGCACCCCTTAATTTAATTCTATAAGTGTTTATAGATATTTATATTATTGTTTACTTCTCACTTTCATTAAAATGTATTCTTTAAAATGAAAGTTTAGGAGTATGTATTTCCAAATATAAAGTCCTTGAAGTTTTCTTTTTACACTAAACACTAATTTCATTTATATTGTAGTCACAAAGGACTGTATGATTTACATTCTTTGACTTTTGTTGATGTTCAGTCTACAACTTGATGCTGATGCTTGAGATCGATATGTGTGCTTGAAAATAAAGTATATTTTGATTAGTCTAACTCAAATACTCATTCTTGCTCTGCTAAGAAAATAAACTAAAGCTTTGGCTCTGATGTTAAATTCGTCATTATCTCTATAAATCTCGATTTTTTATCTCTATTGATATTATTAAATACATGCATTTTATGATGTTCTATCTCTCAGGTGAACTGTAGCTTTAATCACTGATTAAGTAGACTTAATAAGGCTTTCTTTTCTTGAAGTACATTTTCCTTGCTGCTAATATAGATGCAATATATTTCTTTAGCTTAGTGTTTGCTTGGTATCACTTTTTCTGCTCTTTCATTTTCAGACTTTGTTTTCAATCTCTCCTTTAAAGGTTTTTATAAGAAGCAGATATATTGTGGTTTCTTTCAGTTTGTCATTCTGGAACTTTACATTACATTGATTATGATTACTAATAGTGTTTTTTTAATGTTATTTTAATCTTGCTATTTACCATGCTCTTCCAGTTTTTTTTGTTTATCCTTCCTTTCTCTTTCTAGGTCTTCTTTTGAATCAATTTATTTTTAATTATATTCACTCCCTATATTGTTCTGGGAGTTTAATTAGTCTTTCTGTCCTTTTAGTGGTTATTACTACAATTAATATACCTTAAAAATTAATCAACATCTTTGTATTCTCCTCTCAATGGAGAACCCGAGGCTTAGAATATTTTTATTTTTGACCACTCCTCTACACTTTGAGTTTTGTATTTACTTATGACTACATCCTCTAAAATCTTTATTTTTGCTTTATTATAAAGTTAAGAAATATAACATTTGCCATATGTTTACTGATTTTATCACTTCTATTTCTTCTTGCAATACAGACACACTTCAGGGGATCATTTCTTTCTCCCTGAGGTATATCATTAGAAATTCCTTTAAATAGGGCTGGCTTATCACAAACTATTTGGTTTAGTTTGTTCTTAAAATGTCTTTATTTCAACCAGGTGGTGAAAGGCAGCTTGATTGGGTATAAAAATCTAGATTGCTAGTCATTACCTCCTGATTTTGGAAGTTATCTTTCCACTTTTTTATTGGCTTCTATTGTTGAAGTGAAATAGGTTGCTAATTAGTTTTTATTCTCAGGAGTTGTATTTTCACTTTTACTGCTACCTAGATTCTATGTTATGAAGTTTTACTGTTATGTGAATAAACATTTATTCTTTTTATTTGTTCTGCTTTGGATTTTCAGAACTTCCTGAACCTGAAAAATCATGTATAGTAAATGTTCTGGAAAACTGTCAGTCATTATTCGATTTCCATCCTGTGAAACACTAAATAAACAGGTGCCACATTTCATTCTACTCTCCAAGTATTTTAACCTCTATCTAATACCTTCCATTCTATTCTCTTTGAGTTATATATTGGGTACTTTCTTCACATATGCCCTCTAGTTCACTAATTCTCTCTTTTGCTTTATCTAGATGTTCAATTTATTGATTTTTTAAATTTTTAAAAAATTTCCACATGTCTAGTTGAAGTTGTTTTCCTCAAATATACTGAGTTTTTAAATTTTATTAGCTCATTTTCTCAAAATTGGTAATATTTTAAACATTTTAAGTTTCTCAAAACTTTTTACATTTTGTTCCTGGCAATTCTGTTAACTGAAGCTTTAAAAGTCCTAAATAGCCTTTTTTTTTTTTTTTTGGCTTCGTCCCATGGTAAACCTTTTCTTTAAAATTTGTATTTGAAACTCATGTTTGATGGACGTTTATCTTTGGGAACCTTGAGAATTCCAGGTTGAGGATGTGTCCTTTCAGAGACTCAAATACCCAATAAGATCACTTTAAGTGAGTTTTACGTATTGGGGCTTGAAGAACAAACTGTAATATAAATTACATATTCAAACCTGTAATTAGAAATTCTTAGATGAGAATTTTTCCTCCTACTCCCCCATACGTGGGAGTTCAGTCTGAAACATAATAACTACCTTCTTTCCTCTTTTTGCTAGTTGGAGAACCTTAATCTACTTATTTGCTAAGATATAGCTTTTTAAGTGTTCCTATTCATCTTACTAGAACCCTAAGTGTTGGCTTTTATTCCTTTTGTTTATTAAAGGCAAGACTCTTATTTACTGTGACTGGAAAATGTTATGGAACATCTGTAGCTTCAGCTTGAACTTACTATCACAGATTTTATCCCATGATTTCAGGCTGCTTAGCCCTGTTTATTTCAGAATTCTTAGTATTTTTCTTAATTGTTCACTTTGTTTACTAAGTTACTGTACTTTTCCTACATGTTTAGATATGTTCTCTCATCAAAGCACTTGCAGGAACATTCTGACATTATTTAGCACATCAATTTGTCAGATATAAACCCATTGTTCTTTTTTTTTAAAAAATATATTTATTGGACTATACCCTTCCCCCTCCCCATATCCTCAAGTCCATTCTCTAGTAGGTCTGTGTCTTTATTCCTGTCTTACCCCTGGGTTCTTCATGACCTTTTTTTTTTTTTTTTTTAAATTAAATTCCATATATATGTGTTAGCATACGGTATTTGTTTTTCTCTTTCTGACTTACTTCACTCTGTATGACAGACTCTAGGTCCATCCACCTCACTACAAATAACTCAATTTCGTTTCTTTTTATGGCGAGTAATATTCCATTGTATATATGTGCCACATCTTCTTTATCCATTCATCTGATGATGGACACTTAGGTTGCTTCCATGTCCTGGCTATTGTAAATAGAGCTGCAATGAACATTTTGGTACATGACTCTTTTTGAATTATGGTTTTCTCAGGGCATATGCCCAGTAGTGGTATTGCTGGGTCATATGGTAGTTCTATTTTTAGATCTTTAAGGAACCTCCATACTGTTCTCCATAGTGGCTGTATCCATTTACATTCCCACCAACAGTGCAAGAGGGTTCCCTTGTCTCCACGCACTCTCCAGCATTTATTGTTTCCAGATTTTTTGATGATGGCCATTCTGACTGGTGTGAGATGATATCTCATTGTAGTTTTGATTTGCATTTCTCTAATGATTAATGATGTTGAGCATTCTTTCATGTGTTTGTTGGCAATCTGTATATCTCAAAATGGATAAAAGACCTAAATGTAAGGCCAGGCACTTTAAACTCTTAGAGGAAAACATAGGCAGAACACTCTATGACATAAGTCACAGCAAGATCTTTTTGACCCACCTCCTAGAGAAATGGAAATAAAAACAAAAATAAACAAATGGGACCTAATGAAACTTCAAAGCTTTTGCACAGCAAAGGAAACCATAAACAAGACCAAAAGACAACCCTCAGAATGGGAGAAAATATTTGCAAATGAAGCAACTGACAAACGATTAATCTCCAAGATTTACAAGCAGCTCATGCAAGCAGCTCATGCAGCTCATGCAGCTCAATGACAAAAAAACAAACAACCCAATCCAAAAATGGGCAGAAGACCTAAACAGACATTTCTCCAAAGAAGATATAGAGATTGCCATTGTTCTTTTAAAAGTATATTATATTTGATTTCCTAGCATCTATATTCCAAAAGGATATTAGCTGTAATTTTCATTTATTATGCCAGGATTTATTTGGGTTGCAGTTTACTGCTATTGTTTACATAGCTATCTCAATGGCTACACAGTATTAAAAGTGCTTTATTTATTTATTTAACCCTAACACACTGTGAGGTAAATATATTATCATTACAGAAATTTTAACTAATAGAAAACTGGAGTACAAATGTTAAAACAACTTTGGAGGATCATATACCTTGTAAGTGGAGAGGTAAACGTAAGTATGCTAGCTTGAGAATCATTATTTCCAAATTTTACACTATAATGCCTACCAGGTTTTCTACTCTGGTGATTAATATTTGTCAATTATATTTGTCTTAGAAAACTAGTCACCTAGGGTCTTAAACCTGTTACTAAAACATCCTTCATAGTATTCATTACTGATTGTTTTATCTCCCACACTTCTGTATTATATTCTCCCACCCAACACTTTGTATTCTTCTCTATCCTTTTGATTATTCTCTATTTTTCTGTTATAAATGCAAAAGATGTTTTGACAATTTTATTGTGTTTTCTTTTAAATGTTGGTTTTTACATTTTAACAATTATATTTTTCTGCTTTAAAACTTAATAATTTATGCTTGTACCTTTGCTATGTTTTTTATCTTTTTTAGCACATAAACGTAATTTTAATTTTAAAATGGTTGTAAAAATAGGTAAATAAAGCGTGCAACATCAATGATCCTTGTATATTCATTCTCCAGGATCAGAAATATGGGGTAGGTCAAAAGCAATCATAAGAGTGACATGAGTAATTGAATAGGAGTCTTCTCCTACTTAGATTTTAAAACCACTAGTAATTCTTGACTCTAACATACTGTCCTCTGTATCCACCTAAAAAATGAACATGGTAATAATACTGGCTTTTTATTAAAACTTCTGCTCAATTTTATTTTTTTAAACTCCCAATAGAAGGTCTGCAATTTTCTGAGAAACTGTTTGAAAATAACTAGGAGATGGTAATTCAAAGCAAATTAATTTTATACAAACTTGAGCTTCAACACTGTACAGAGTTTTGTACACAGCAGAGTATTTTAAAAATTATTTCTAGTGAGAAAACTCATGGACTTTTCACAGGTGTGTGTGGGTGTCTCAAAATTTTGATTTTCCTTTTTTTTTTTCTCATTGATTTCTGACTTAGAAATTTCCAACTTGGAAAGGAAAGTTGCAGAGATTATAAGTATACACAAATACAACTTGTATTTTCCACAGTAGAATGCATATTTCTGTCTCACAATCAAAGAGTAGCCTAAATCTTTTTGGGGCATGGAAAGGAGGCCATCTTTCTAGTGGGGACAAATAGATACATAAAAAGCCTTCTGAGATGTATGAGCAGCAAGCTTAGAGATTACTGATAGAGACTTTCCTGTTCTTTGAGGCACTATATGGAAATAGCTTTTTCCTTAAATCAAAATAGGAAAAAAATAAGGCTGATAAACAGTGATAAAAATAACTGAAATTTAGGAAATTATTAATTTGCACTAGGTTATTATGTTTCTTTAAGAATTAGTTTAGATTGTGTGAACATGTATCTTACAAAAATACCTTTATTCTTTTTTTTTAATAAATGGAAAAGTGGAATCATGGAGTATTTGCCTCTGTGATTAGCTTATTTTATGTAGCATAACGTCCTCAAGGTTCATCCACATTGTCAAATATTGTAGAATTTCCCTCATTTTTAAGGAAAAATAGTATGCAGTCGGCCCTCCGTATCTGCAGGTTCTGCATTCATGGATTCTACTATGGATCAAAAACGACCTTAGTCTATTTTTTAATCAGGTTATTAGGTGTTTTTGCTATGTAAGTTTAAGAGTTGTAGGCTTTCCTTATATATTTTGGAGATTAAACCCTTATTAGATATATAGTTCATAAATATTTTCTCCCATTCTGTAGGTTGCCTTTTACTTTATTGATTGTTTCAGTTGCTGTGGAGCTTTTCAGTTTGGTATAGTCTGATTTGTTTACTTTTGTTTCTGTTGATTGTGTTTTTGGTATCATATCCATGAAATCATTGCCAAGACCAATGTCATGAAGTTTCCCCTATGCTTTCTTCTCGATGTTTTACAGTTTGGGGTATTAACATTTAAAATTTTAATCCATTTTGCGTTGATTTTTGTGTATGGCCTTCTACCAGGCCAAGCAATCATGTCTGTCTTCCTCTAGGTAGCCAGACTGTGCTGGTCCCATCAGAGCTCTAAGACCGGCAATACACAAGCTAGTCCTCTGGGGAGACCTGTCAAAAAACTTGTGGTGCTGGACGTACAAACCAACTCTTTCCCTCCACCAGCTGAAGATGAGAACTAGGGGGTTTCTTCCTGACATATGGCACTGCACAAAGGTAGGGTCTCTGGAGAGAGGGTGTCTGGAGTCTCCCTACAGGCTTTAGGGAGTCTGATTTCACATTCCCCCAACATGCAGGAGCCTTTCAATTAGTTTCTGATTTCTCGCAAAAGAAGTCTGTTCACTAATTGTTGCCGAATTGGAGTGCTTTAGGGGAAAAGATGCTCCTGGGCTTCCTACTCTTCCATCTTCCTGATGGCACTTTTATTCTGCTTTCTTCTTTTTTTATATTTCTTTAACTGGATCTTTGCTTAATTTCCATATTTCTGTTCTTTCTACATTTTAGTTATGAAAGAATGAATAACGAAGACTATGCCTCTCAAAATATATTTGTCTGTATCTAGTACAGTTTTAAAGTAATGGTAACTTTCTCAATAGTGTTCTAGTCTTCACAATATACTCCTTTGGTTATGGTTGTCCCAGTGCAGGCTCATCCATTTAGGAAGGAATGATTATAAATTAGGAATTATTGACCTAATCTACAGTAACTTCAAAAATTCATTTCTTCATAATTTTATAGAAAACTAAGCCTAGAAGTTTTAGAAAAATTCCTGTTTAAAGTATTCTGCCTTGCTACCTCTCTATATATTATGCCTACGAAACTAGATTTTAATTTAAAAAATATATTCACTGGTTTTCAGAGTCAGTGAAACATTGGGGACGATTATGGCATTCAGTTCCTATCGACAGAGAATTTCAAATCAATAAAATACAAAATACTATTCAATTTTTCTGTCTTTCCTATATGTATGGAATTATTTGGTTCTAATTTCTTAATGGTTTCCATACTATAGAAAATTAGGTGACTTTGCTTTTCATGTCTTAAAAAAATAACTGAAACATCAATTCATATGAAAATGGAACAACTCACAGAAGTGAAATTTTTTAGATAACAAATGAACATATTCCATTATAGGCTATTCTGCTACTACTACACACAGTTACTTAGATATTTTCTTTAGGCTGCAATCTAAGAGACATATTCAGGAGTTTTATAAATCTTGTGTGATTTCTGATATAGAATCAGACATAGCTTATCAGGATTATCTACTTTAATTTCCAAGTGGAGCTGACCCATTGGAAGTAATTTGGAAATGGTCTGGATGATATGATAAAATTTGAGACCAAACTGAATTATCTCTTGCTCTTCCTGAATTTTAGAGACAACATATTCCTTATTTGGGTGTACTACTCTGGCCCATTTACCAAGTGACCTGAAAACCTACTAATTTTGAGTAGGACCTAAAACAAGAGAAGGTTCTACAATAGGTCCAGGCTGCCATGCAACCTGCTCTGCCACTTGGACCTTATGATCCAGTATATCCAATGGTGCTTGAAGTGTCAGTTTAAATAGGGATGCTGGTGGTGCCTTTGGCAGGACCCTTGCATGAAGGCTGTAGGTTCTTGGTGTAAATCCTGGCCATCCTCTGAAAATCACTACTCTCCTTTTGAGAAAAAGCTTTTGGCCTACCACTGGACCTTAGTAGAGTAGAATGCTTAATGACAGACCACCAAGTACCATGTGACCTGAACTGCCCATCATGAATTGGGTGTTATTTAACCCACCAAGCCATAAAGTTGGGCATATAGAGCAGGACCCCATTATTAAATGGAAGTGGTATATCAAGATCAGGCCCAAATAATCCCTGAAGGCACAAATAACTTACATAAAGAAGTGGCCCCAATCTCCTTGGTTCCCACTCCTGCTATACTAAGGTTTCATCGGGAATTCCCAATGGTCAACTGATACAGGAAGAGAAAACCCAGGCCTGGTTTACTATGGTTCTCCATAATATCCAGTCACCACTCAAAAGTCGACATTTGTAGCACTACAGAGTCCTTTTCTGGGACATCCCTGAAGGACAATGGTGAAGGGAAATCCTCCCAGTGGACAAAATTTCAAGCGGTACAGCTGGCTGTGCAGACATGCCAGACATGCTATTATATAACAATCCACAGACTATGAGCAGCAGACTGCTTTTGGACTTGACCTGTAACTCTTCCTGGGGTATCCAGCCTACTAGCCTAACCTGCAGATTTTATATTTACCAGGTCTCCATAATCATGAAAGCTAATTTCTTAAACTCTCTCTCTTATATATATAAATATGTATATATTTATATTTATAGATTTATGTATTTATATAATTTCTTTAAAAGATAATTGGCTATTTAAAGCAAAATCAGAAGCAAAATATTTTTAAAATTATAACGTAAGTAGAAGTAAAATGCATGACAATTAGTAAAATGATGAAAGGGGAAAAGGAAGTATACTTCTGAAAGGTTTCTACATTAAATAAATGTTAGATCAAACTATTTGAATGTAGACTATGAAAAGTTAATGATGCATATTAAAACCTTATAACTACCACTGAATTATATCAAATAATACCTGTAATAAGCCACTATAGGATACAAAAACATTTTAAAATCAATACAAAAAAAGAAATCAAAAGAGGAATAAAAAAGAATAAGAACACAGGATCAATAGAAAACAATTAGAAAAATGGTAGACTTAAACCTGAGAATATTAGTAACTATAATAAATGTAAATGATCTAATTAATCTAATTAAAAGATAAAGATTTTCAAATGGATGTAAGGCAAAACCCAACTACACCCTGTCTTTAAGAAATGCACTATAATTTTTAAATACAGAAAAGTTAAAATAAAATTATGGGGAAAGATATAGCATGCAAAACACAAATTATAAGACAGATGGAGACACATACAAAGTTACGAACATACAAAGTTAGCTTCAGAATAAGTAATATTACAAGGTATATAGAAGGAAATAGCATAATAATAAGGGATCAATTAATTAAGAACACATAGCAAAACTAAATGCTTATGCAGGTATAATGATGTATATATATATCTAGAGCTACAGGTATATAGAGCCACACATATACGTATATATTCATATGCATATATAGCAAATATAACAAATACATATATAAAAATATATGTATATATAGCAAATACAGCAAATACTACTGTGTCCATGGACACAGCAAACTGTGTCCATGGACACAGCGAACTGTGTCCATGGACACAGCACTACTGTGTCCATGGACACAGCAAACTGTGTCCATGACAAATGAATGGATAAAGAAGATGTGGCACATATACACAATGGAATATTACTCAGCCATAAGAAGAAATGAAATTGAGTTATTTGTAGTGAGGTGGATGGACATAGATTCTGTCATACAGAGTGAAGTAAGTCAGAAGGAGAAAAACAAATACCATATGCTGACACACATGTATGGAATATAAAAAAAAATGGTTCTGAAGAACCCATGCACATATGATCACCTTATTTTTGATAAAGGAGGCAAGAATATACAATTGAGAAAAGACAGCCTCTTCAATAAGTGGTGCTAGGAACACTGGACAGCTACATGTAAAAGAATGAAATTAGAACACTCCCTAACACTGTACACAAAAATAAACTGAAAATGGATTAAAGACCTAAACGTGAGGCTGGATACTATAAAATTCTTAGAGGAAAACACACGCAGAACACTCTGACAGCAAGATCTTCTTTGATCTACCTACAAGAGTAATGAAAATAAAAACAAAAATAAACAAATGTGACCTAGTTAAACTTAAAAGCTTTTGTACACCAAAGGAAACCGTAACCAAAATGAAAAAGCCCACAAAATGGGAGCAAACAGTTGTAAATGAAGCAACTGACAAGGGATTAATCTCCAAAATACACCAACAGCTTATACAACTCAACAACAAAATAACAAATAACCCAATCGAAAAATGGGCAGAAGACATAAATAGACACTTCTCCAAAGCAGACATACAGATGGCCAACAGGCACATGGAAAGATGCTCAGCATCACTAATAATTAGCGAAATGCAAACCAAACTACAATGAGATAGCACCTCACACTGGTCAGAATGGCCATCATCAAAAAATCTACAAACGGTAAATGCTGGAGAGGGTGTGGAGAAAAGGGAACCCTCCTACACTGTTGGTGGGAATGCAAACTGGTGCAGCCACTATGCAGAACAGTATGGAAGTTCCTTAAAAAAACTAAAAATAGACCTACCATATGATCCTGCAATCCCCGTCCTGGGTATATATCTGGAGAAAACCGTAATTCGACAAGATACATGCATGCCAGTGTTCACTGCAGCACTATTTACAGTAGCCAGGACATGGAAGCCACCTAAATGTCCATTGATGGAGGAATGGATAAAGAAGTTGTGGTATGTATATACAATGGAATATTACTCAGCCATAAAAAAGGACAAAAAATGCCATTTGCAGCAAACATGGATGGACCTAGAGATTGTCATACTGAGTGAAATAAGTCAGAGAAAGACAAATATCATATTATATCACTTATATGTGGAATCTAAGAAAAGTAGTACAAATGAACTTATTTACAAAACAGAAATAGAGTCACAGATGTAGAAAACAAACTTATGGTTACCAGCAGGGGAAAGCAGGAGGAGGGATAAATTGGGAGACTGAGATTGACAAAAACACACTACTGTATATTACACAGATAACTAATAAGGACCTACTGTATAGCACAGGGAACTCTTCTCAATACTCTGTAATGACCTATATGGAAAGAGAATCTAAAGAAGAGTGGATATATGTATATGTATAACTGATACACTTTGCTGTACACCTGAAACCAGTAGAACATTGTAAATCAATTATACTCTAATAAAAATTTTAAGAAAAACAGTTTTCTCAAATGAAACCCTGGGGCCACATGATTTCATTGGTGAATTCTATCAAATACTGAAGAGATTATTCTAACTTTAAGCAAGTGCTTTTAGAAAATAGAGGAGGAGAAAATACTTCTCAAGTCATTTTTGGAGACCATTATTACCTTGATACATAAATCAGGAAAGGATATTCTTGATGCAAACTATCAGACAAGATCACTATTAAAAAAGGAAATTACAGACCAATACCTCTTTTGAATATAGATGCAGAAATCCACAGAAAACTATTGGCAAATTGAATCAAGAACAAATACTTAAAATACACGTATCATTCCCAACTGAGATTTATCCCAGGATCTGCACACTGTTAATTACAAAACACTGCTGAGAGAAATTGAAAAGGACCAGTAATTCCACTCTTAGTCACCTACGGTAGTTACACAAACAATTTACCTACATAAAGCATCATACATGAATGATCAAGTAACGTTATTCATAATAGCTGAAAAGTGAAAACAAACTAAATTTCTATCAACAGATGAATGGATAAATGTTGGTATATATCAATAGTATTACAGTACTCAGAAATAAAAGAAAAACTATTGATACATGGAACAATTTGGATATGTCCCCAAAACACCATTATGAGCAAATAAGGCCAGATCAGCATTAGAGAAATGCAAATCAAAACTACCATGAGGTATCACCTCACACAGGTCAGAATGGCCATCATCAAAAAATCTACAAACAATAAATGCTGGAGAGGGTGTGGAGAAAAGGGAACCCTCTTGCACTGTTGGTAGGAATGTAAATTGATACAGCCACTCTGGAGCAAAACACCATTATGAGCAAATAAGGCCAGATCAGCAACAAATTATATAATTTAAATTATATGAAATTATAGAACAAGAATAACTACTGTAAGATAATTTTTCTTATTTTAGAGTAGTTATGCTCATTCTGAGACAGAAATTAGAACAGTGGTTGCCTGAATTGGGGGTTGGGAGACTGACTGCAAATAATAACAAGGGTACTCTCTGGGGTGAGAGAATTGTTCAATATCTTGATTGTGATAGTGTTTATACCAATGTATACATTTGTCAAAACTCAAACTATACACATAAGATATGTGCAGTTTTATTTTATGTTAACTATACATCAATAAAGTTCATGTTAAAAGAAGAAAAACCATAATGAGATTAGTTCATTTTTTTTATTTTGGTAAATTATTAGAAAATATTTAAGGTAAAATTGTTGAGTAGAGAACTCGCCCATAAAAAGACTCTCCCTTTAAAAAAATCATACATGCAAAACTGTTTACTATGATTTTATGTAAATAAAATCCTTCAAGACATCATGACTATAATTAATGAAAAACTGGCTAACTGAATATGATGCAGACTTATGTTCCCAATTCCTTAATACATCATTTCTCCACACGTTGTAAACATTTTCTTTTACATCTGAAACTCTGGGACTAGATGAATTAGTTCTTCAAAGGGGGTCATCATGAATCCTAATGTTTATATAGTCTTTACTAGCTCTGATTGGATACTTAGAAGTGAAATGATCATAAAATCTCACTTACAAGGTAATATTTAGTAAAAATCAGCAAACATTTAAAGATATCCAGGTCCTTAATGACTTTAAGGAAAACTAGCCTAGGTTACAGACTGCTGATTTAAAAATCAAATATTTAGATATTTTATTCAGACATGATACATTCTAAAAAAGAATGATTTTTTTTTCTTTTGAGGTCGTTTAAGCCCTCTCAATACCTAAATGAGGTTTGTAATATTAATGTCTAATTGAAATGTATTTTTATGCACTTACCTATGTTAAACACATATTTACATATAAAATGCTAGATGTTTACACACACATAAATAACTTTTCAATACATGAGCAGCATTAAAACATTTAATACAGTCATTCTGAGGAACAGAACCATAACTCTGATCTTGTTATCTTAAGAGAAAAATATACGGCAATGAATTTTAAATGAACCTAAGAGGTCTCAAATGTAAAAAGCTTAATGAAAATTAACACAATGTGAAACAGCATAAATGGAATCTGACCAGCATAAACAATGTTAAATCTAGAAGTTCTAAAAAGATATTATTTGGAAAACAATTATCTTAAGAGGTCTTAATAACAAAAAGGCATAAATCTATTATGGTCATTCTCAGGAGTATTCCTCTTCACCTTATTATTGAACAATTAAAATAAAACACCAAGACTGTGCTGTAAGCCCAGTGACCTCTCCATCAGTTAACAAGAATGCTTTGTGTTCTGGGGCAAGGTCAAAACTCCAAGTCAACCCAAGATCAAGAAGGTCTTGTGGCGTAAGTAACATGTATCATGTAATGTTCAAAGAGGTTGTGACCTGACTCAATTATAAACAAGAAATAAAAATGGATTTTTTAATTTGCTTTCAAAATATTGTAGATTAATTACAGTGATTGCAATCTCTTTTCCCATATGTAGTCCCAGCCCATCCTAATTTTCAAAAATCTTATCAGAAAACACTGGCTTCACATAAAATAGTACCTCCATTCTAGCGTGCATGTGTTTAGTAAAAGCCTTGCAATTGCATTATTTAACTTTGGAAGACTGTTATTCATGGCTCATATTTCTACAGGTGGCACATCACTAACTTCAAAAGTATCACACATTTACTGAGAAAAAAAGGCCTTAACTTTTCAGAGTTCATGTATTTACTTGTCTCACTTACTCTGTGTGGCTTATAAATAAAAACTTCTTTTAAAAAAGATACACTTTCTCTTTTTCTCAGCATGAGATGTGTATTTTAGGAAGTTTATGCAGAGTTGATTACCCTTCCTATTCAATTTAAGAAGAAATCTCCACAATATTTGTTTTTGGGCAATCTGACAATGGTACGATTTCTTTTCAACAGCAAATATTCAGTTCCATTTTTACGCTTAAGGGAGAAACTACTAATGAAAATGCACAGCCTCATTTGTAAAGTGATGCTTAAGATGTTATATGAGTGAGCAAAAATGGACAAATTGTGCCTAAGGGGAGCTCTTTCATCCTCTGAAGCAAAATTAGCTGAAACTGAGATTTCATAAAATTTACCTTTATAAATATTAATATTGTATTTTTCCAGACTACTATTTTGCTTCCCTTTCTCAGATGTATCACACATATTATCATGATACTAATCTAAATATAGAGCAAAAAATTGGCTGGTAAAATTGCCTGTAGGCTGACATTATTGTGAAACTGTAAAGAATGAAATGCTGAATCAGGGGATATGGGATAGTGTCTTCTAGAAATTAATTCAAGTTGAGACTTGGTGAAACCTTAATCACATAATCCTGACTTGCCAAAAATAATTCTTAAGAAAATTTAGTGCTCAGGATAACTTCTGGGAATAAAATTTTAAGATAACCTGCAAGAAAGGCAAAGGCAATGTAAGATGCACAAGCTCTTTCTGTGAGCCTCAAAAACTTTAATAATGGCTCCAAGGACTGAGAAAGTAATTTCATTTCCTTATCCACTCAGTTTATGGCCTCTGTTGAAACTGCTGGTTAATACCAACTGATGCTCTTTTAATATTACCCATTTTGTTCACTGAGAAGTGTGCTGGCAGGAGCAACTTATTTCATATTGTTAATGGAAAAAGCCTAGTTTCCATTTAGTTGGAAGATCAGGTATAAAAGGACCACAGACCATGAGAATATGCTCTACTTATGGTGTTTTGCTTTATCCCCCAATTTTTTATTAGGGAAAAATAAATCACATAAGTAATTAATTTTCTATGTACAAACAAATGATAAACTCAAAAAATGAAAATAACAGTAAAATTGTCTAATATTTCTATGAGACTGAAAGTGTTTTTCAATCTAGTATATTGGTTTCAACTCTAGTGTTAAATATCAATTTTTCAATTTGACAATTTTACTCACATTATTTGACTTAACAATTATGATTCAGTGGTTTAATTGACTTTAAGAGTTGTTTGGGTATTTTCAAAATGTCTGGCACTTTGGAAGATTTAATAAATTTATCTTCTCTCAGAGTAGTTTATGTATATAAAGAATGAATAAAAGTTCTTTACTGAGATTAGGATCTCTTAAGTTCAGCAGGAATGATTATAAGCTTCTGGAGGGTGAGAACTTCTCAAATATTTGAATCTTCCTTAATGCCTAGCACAGTATCTGGCATATATGAAGTACCCAACACACTCTGATTTAATTTTATTAGCTCTAGGGAGAATATTTTTTCTGAAATACAATGCAGTGAAATCTAGCTACAGCTTTTGTTGAAGAGCATGATAGGAAGCACTTTGTAAGCAAGCTACTTCGGAGAGTTTTTTTCTGGTTAGACTTGCAATGTTGCTGAGGTATGGTGATGCCTAGTTTATACTGTTTCATTCAATAATTGTATTTATTCTTATATATTTTCACTTCA